>NW_027650217.1:0-20000 GCF_965287045.1 Carcharhinus amblyrhynchos | reverse complement strand
GGAGTGAGGGGAGGGAATGAGGGAGGGAGGGGGAGGGAATGAGGGAGGGAGGGGGAGGGAATGAGGGAGGGAGGGGGAGGGAATGAGGGAGGGAGGGGGAGGGAATGAGGGAGGGAGGGAGGGGAGGGAATGAGGGAGGGAGGGGGAGGGAATGAGGGAGGGGGGAGGGAATGAGGGAGGGAGGGGGAGGGAATGAGGGAGGGGGGAGGGAAGGAGGGAGGGAGGGGGAGGGAATGAGGGAGGGGGGAGGGAATGAGGGAGGGAGGGGGAGGGAATGAGGGAGGGGGGAGGGAAGGAGGGAGGGAGGGGGAGGGAATGGGAATGAGGGGAGGGAGGGAGGGGGAGGGAATGGGAATGAGGGAGGGAGGGAATGGGAATGAGGGAGGGAGGGGGAGGGAATGAGGGAGGGAGGGGGAGGGAATGAGGGGGAGGGAATGAGGGAGAGGGAATGAGGGGAGGGAATGAGGGGGAGGGAATGAGGGGGAGGGAATGAGGGGGAGGGAGGGGATGAGGGAGAGGGAGGGGGAGGGAATGAGGGAGAGTGGCAGAGAGGGATCAAGGGAGGGAGGGAAAGAGGGATCAAGGGAGGGAAAGAGGGATCAAGGGAGGGAGGGAAAGAGGGATCAAGGGAGGGAAAGGGGGTTCAAGGGAGGGAGGGAGGGATCAAGGGAGGGAGGGAGGGAGGGAGGGATCGAGGGAAGGAGGGAGGGATCGAGGGAGGGAGGGAGGGATGGAGGGAGGGAGGAGGGAGAATGAGAGGGAGGGAGAGAGGGAGGATGAGAGGGAGGGAGGGAGAGAGGGAGGATGAGAGGGAGAGAGGGAGGATGAGAGGGAGGATGAGAGGGAGAGAGGGAGGGCGAGAAGTGGGGAGGGCGAGAAGTGGGGAGGGCGAGAAGGAGGGAGGGCGAGAAGGAGGGAGGGCGAGAAGGAGGGAGGGCGAGAAGGAGGGAGGGCGAGAAGGAGGGAGGGCGAGAAGGAGGGAGGGCGAGAAGGAGGGAGGGCGAGAAGGAGGGAGGGCGAGAAGGAGGGAGGGCGAGAAGGAGGGAGGGCGAGAAGGAGGGAGGGGCGAGAAGGAGGGAGGGCGAGAAGGAGGGAGGGCGAGAAGGAGGGAGGGCGAGAAGGAGGGAGGGCGAGAAGGAGGGAGGGCGAGAAGTGGGGGAGGGAGGGAGTGAGAGAGAGAGAAAGAGAGGGAGGGTGGAAGGGAAGGAGGGATGGGAGGGATGGAGGGATGGAGGGAAGGTGGGAAGGTGGGAAGGAGGGAAGGTGGGAAGGAGAGAAGGTGGGAAGGAGGGAAGGTGGGAGGGTGGGGGAGGCGGAGGGTGGGGGAGGCGGGGGGTGGGGGAGGCGGGGGGTGGGGGAGGCGGGGGTGGGGGAGGCGGGGGGTGGGGGAGGCGGGGGGTGGGGGAGGCGGGGGGTGGGGGAGGCGGGGGGTGGGGGAGGCGGGGGGTGGGGGAGGCGGAGGAAAAGAGGGAGAAACAGAGGGGGGAGGAAGGGTGGAAGAAGGGATGGAGGGAAGGAGGGTGGAGGGAAGGTGAGAGGGAGGGAAGGTGAGAGGGAGGGAAGGTGAGAGGGAGGGAAGGTGAGAGGGAGGGAAGGAGAGAGGGAGGGAAGGTGAGAGGGAGGGAAGGTGAGAGGGAGGGAAGGTGAGAGGGAGGGAAGGTGAGAGGGAGGGAAGGTGAGAGGGAGGGAAAGAGTGAGGGAGACAGGGAGGGAGAGAGGGCAGGAGTGAGGGAGAGAGGGAATAAGGGAGAGAGGGAGGGGGAGGGGGGAAGGAACAAAAGGAGAAAGTGCGGGAAAGAGATGGAGGGAGAAAGGGAGGGAGGATAGGGGCATGGGAGGGAGGGAGGGAGGATAGGGGCATGGGAGGGAGGGAGGGAGGATAGGGGCATGGGAGGGAGGGTGGGAGGATGGGAAGGACGGTCCGGGGGAGGAAGAGAGGGTGGGAGGGAGAGGAGGGAGAGAGTAAGCGGTGTGTGGGTGAAGGTAGGGGAGGGGAGGGAGAGTGGGGAAGGGGGAAGGGGGAGGTCACAGGGCAGCGGGTCAGTAACTCACCAATCAGTGTGCGGCTCATCGATGACCAGGAGAGTCTTGACCTTGGCTGGAGCGCCAGTGACCTGGTCACTGAAGGCGGCTGTCGTCTGCTTCACCGCGTTGGAGATGGAGGAGAAGAAACCCCCTCCGGCCGAGGAAGGGGCAGCTGGGGGAGGGGCGGCCTGCCCTGTCACTACCGAGGGAGGAGGCTGCGGAGGGTCTGGCCTCTGGAGGTCCGTCATGTAGCCATTGGGCAGGTTGGCCATGAAGTTACTGTCAGACAGACGCCGTCTTAGGTAGTTCATGTTGGCGTCGTGGGCTGGGGTTAGGGGTCACGGGCAGAGTGGACCTGAGTTTGACAGTGAGAGAGGGAATGGGGGAAAGAGAGAGAAAGAGAGATGGGCAAAAAGAGTGAGCGAGTGGGAGAGAGAGGGGTCAAAGGAGATAGAAAAGAAGGAAGGGGAGAAAGTGGGGGAGAGGAGCAAGGAGACGGGGAAGACGAGAGGATGAAAGGGGGGAAAGAGGGATGGAGAGGGAGACAGAGATAGAGAGAGACAGAGAGAGAGAGAATGACAGAAAGAGAGCGTGAGGGAGATGGAGCGAGACAGAGAGGGTGGGAACAAGATGCGGTCAAGACAGCGCAGAGATGGTGAGAGAGAGAGGGGGCAGGAGAGGGAGAGAGACAGGGGGAGAGACAGAGAGAGAGAGAAGGAGGGAGGGAGGGAGGAAGGAACGCCTAACGTCAGGCAGATATTGCAGAAGACACAGCCCTGACTGTCGGCAGGACCAAACGCAATCCAATTGCCAAATCACTGCATCAGCGGGCTAGAGAATCTGCACACTGACAGCATCCTGGAAAAGAGGCACATTGTGAATGTATTCTCTTCTGTCACTCCCTGCCCCTTCATTCACACTCCCCAGGACACAAAATGAGAGCTAGATAATTATCCCTGTCTATGGTTTATCTCTCTGTAGATGGAGGATGTTTCAGCTCCCTCTGTCTCCCACTCACTGCCTCTCCTGCTGAATAATAACCTCACTGACTCAATCTCTGCAGGTCGCTATGCAATTGGTTCAGGCCAGAGCCAGCCACACCGGAAAAATTCCCTGTCCCCTACTGTCGGGAAAAATGGATCATTCTCCATCCTCAGAGAGACATAGAGCAAAAAAAAATACATCCTCATCTCACTGCATCCCTGGGAGAGACGCACAGGGAGTCCTCACAGGTAATGAGGTGGTTCACACACTCACATGCTCAAAGGCACACTCTCAGAGACACTCCCACACACACTGAGACACACTCAAACACACACACACCTCTCAGAGACACACACACACACTCCCACTGACACAATTTTAGAGACACACTCTCAGAGACACATACACACACACATTTCCACTGAAACACACTATCAGAGACACACACACAAAAACTCACTAAGACACACTCATACACACAGACACACTCTCAGAGACACACACACACACTCCCACTGAGACACTCTCAGAGACACACACACACACATTTCCACTGAGAGACACACGCACGCACACACTCTCACAGAGACACTCTCTTAGACACACACTCTCACAGAGATATACACTCACAGAGGCACACTTCGGAACGGTAGCACAGGGTTAGCAATGCTGCTTCACAGCTCCAGGGACCTGGGTTCAATTCCCGGCTTGGGTGTGTGGAGTTTGCACATTCTCCTCATGTCTGCGTGGGTTTCGTCCGGGTGCTCCGGTTTCCTCCCACAGTCCAAAGATGTGTGGGTTAAGTTGATTGGCCATGCTAAAATTGCCCCTTAGTGTCCTGAGATACATGGGTTAGTGGGACTAGCAGGTAAATATTTAGGGATATGGGGGTAGGGCCTGCATAGGATTGCAGTCGGTGCAAACTTGATGGGCCCAGTGGCCTCTTTCTGCACTGTAGGGTTTCTATGAGACACACTCTCAGTGACACATTCTCACAGAGACACACACACACTCCCACTGAGACACACTCTCAGTGACACATTCTCAGAGGCATACTCTCACAGACACACTCTCAATGACACACTCTCAGAGGCATACTCTTACAGAAACACAGTCACACACGCCCACTGAGGCACACTCAGAGAGAGACACACACACTTCCACTGAGACACACTCACACAGAGACAAACCCCACACAGGGACACATTCGCACACACTCACACAGAGACACACATACACACGCTCACACAGACACACTCACACAGACACACCTACACACACACTCTCTCTCTCACACACACACACACACACACGGACACACTCTCTCATGCACAACCTCGTGCTCACACTCAAATGCATAAGTATGGAAAAATTCAATACTGTTCACCCATGAGGCGTGAGCCATCAGGAGCAGCAGGAGAGCAGTCCAGCACAATCTGTAACCTCACAGCCCAGTATATCTCCCACTCTACCATTACAACCAAGCCAGGGGATCAAACCCGGTTCAATGGATAGCTACAATGTGAAGATGCCGGCGTTGGACTGGGGTAAACACAGTAAGAGGTTAAAGTCCAACAGGTTTATTTAGCAGCACTAGCTTTTGGAGCCAATGGATAGTACAGGGGGGGAATGCCAGGAGTGGCATCAGGTATACCTAAAAATGAGGAGTCAACCTGGTGAAGCTACAACCCGGGACTAATTGCACACCAAACAGCAGAAGCAGCAAGTAATATACAGAGTAATATACAGCGCTAAGCAATCCCACAACCAATGGATCAGATCGGAGCTCTGCAGTCCTGCCACATCCAGCCACGAATGGTGATGGACAATTAAACAACTCACTGGAGGAGGAGGCTCCACAAATATCCCCATCCTCAATGTTACAGGAGCCCAACCATCTTCAGCTGCTTCATCAATGACCTTCCCTCCATCATAAGGTCAGAAGTGGGGATGTTCGCTGATAACTGCACAATGTTCAGCACCATTCATCACTCCTCAGATCCTGAAGCAGCCCGTATCCAAATGCAGCAAGATCTGGACAAGATCCAGGCTCGGGCTGACAAGTGGCGAGTAACATTCACCCCACACAAGCACCAGGCAATGCCCATCTCCAACAAGAGAGGATCTAACCATCTCCCCTTGACATTCAATGCCATTCCCATCACTGAATCCCCCCCACTATCAACATCCTGGGGGTTACCATTGACCAGAAACTGAACTGGACCCAGCCATATAAATACTGTGGCTCCCAGAGCAGATCAGAGGCTGGGAATCCTGGGGAGAGTAACTCAACTCCTGACTCCCCCCCCAAAGCCTGTCCACCATCTACAAGGCACAAGTCAGGAGTGTGATGGAATACTCTCCCACTCGCCTGGATGAGCGCGGCTCTGACAACACTCGAGAAGCTCGACACCATCCGGGACAAAGCAGCCTCCTGCTTAATCGACATGCTAACCACTCACCCTCGACACTCACTCCCTCCAGCACCGGCGCACAGAGGCAGCAGTATGTACCGTCTACAAGATGCACTGCAGCGACTCGCCAAGGCTCCTTCGACAGCGCCACCCAAACCCACTACCTGTACGCCCTAGAAGGACACGGGCAACAGACACCATGGGGAACACCCACCGCCTGCAAGTTCCCCCAACGAGCCCCTGCCTCCCACACACACCTGACTTGGAAATATATCAGCCATTCCTTAACTGTGGAACTTTACGTTTGGGATACCAAGAGGCTGTGGAGGCTTCAGAGAGCTTACAGAAAAGATTCACCAGGATGTTGCCTGGTTTGGAGTGTATTACCTATGAGAAGAGACTGGACAAACTTGGTATTGTTTTCACTTGAATGTCATCAGCTGAAGGGCAACCTGATAAAAATTATGAGGTGTGAATAAGAATAGATAGAGTGTTTTACCCAAGGTAACATTGTCAATTAGGAGACATTGGCTTAAGGTAAAAGGGGGAAAGTTTAAAGGAGATGTGAGAGGCAGTTTATTTACATGGAGGGTGGTAAGTGCCTGGATTACGCTGCCACAGGAGGCGATAGAAGCAGATACATTAGCAATATTTAAGAGGCATCTTGACAGATACATGACTAGGCAGGGAATAGAGGAATATGGATCACTTAGAGGCAAAAGGTCTTTAGTTTAGAAAGATGTCATCTGTGGGCACAGACTTGGGCTTGCTCCTCTTCTTTGTAGCTGGAGTCAAAATCTTGAAACACCCTCCCTATTAACACCTACGCCTCAGGGACTGCAGCAGGTTCAAGACATCAGCTCGCCCAGCACCTAGGGCAATTAGGGCAATAAATATGGGCCATGCCAGCAGTCTACGTGACGGTATTTTTAAAACAACTCTCGCGTACAGAAGGTATAGTGATGCAAGTTGAAGCTAGTTCCTGAAGTCCAGTTTGGGCTCAGTTTGGAGTCCTCGATACAGATATCCTTGTTTAAAACAAAAGGGAGGGGTTGAGGTTGACCCTGATCGAGGTCTTTAACAAATGATGAAAGGTTTCATAGAAT
This sequence comes from Carcharhinus amblyrhynchos, assembly GCF_965287045.1. Taxonomy (NCBI): domain Eukaryota; kingdom Metazoa; phylum Chordata; class Chondrichthyes; order Carcharhiniformes; family Carcharhinidae; genus Carcharhinus; species Carcharhinus amblyrhynchos. Next base: position 13,471 of record NW_027650217.1, on the reverse strand, counting down.
CCCTACAGTGGAGAAGGAGGCCATTCGGCCCATCAAACCTATATAACCACAATTCCACCCAAACCCGCTCCCTGTAACCCCATGTACTTACCTGGTCAATCTCCTGACACTAAGGGGCAATTTAGCATGGCTAATCAACCTAACCCACACATCTTTGGACTGCAGGATGAAACTAGAGCATCCCACAGAGGAAACCCATGCAGCAATGGGGAGAATGTGCAGACTCTACACAATCACCTGAGGTCAGAATTGAACCTGGGGTCCCTAGTACTGTGAGGCAGCCGTGCTAACCATTGTACCATTACGCCACCTGAAGCTACAGCACGGGGTTAGATACAGGAGTTGGATCCAATGGGGATAGAGAGAATGTTCCCTCTTGCGAGGTAGACAGGAAGTAGGGGCCACGAATCTGAGACAGTCCCTAATAAATCCAATGGGGTGGAGTTGAGGAGAAAGCTCTTTCCCCAGAGTGGGGAAGAATGTGAAAGTCGCTCCCACAGGGAGTGGTTGAGGTGAATCGTGTCGATGTGTTTAACGGGTGGCGGGGGGGGGGGGGGGGGGGGAGCTGGATAAATACACAGGAAGAAGGATATTGGGATAGGGAGGGGGAGGCGAAGTGGGGAGTGAGAGGAGGCCAGGTTGGAAGATCAGGACAGAGCAGAGGGGCTGAATGGCCTAGTTCAGGATGGTGTATGCCAACAGGAATTCCACTCATACTGATGTGCTACGAGATCAGCCCATATATCTGGACTGATACAGAACAGCCGCTACCTCCAGCTACAAATAATTAAGCCAAGCCCAGCCATGGGCACGCAAGTCTCGAATGAGGCCTAGTCAGGCCTGAGGCTTCTGGTGAAATCCAATCCTTCACAACAGGCCCCATTCAGCCAAACTCAATGACAGCTGAGAGATTAACATGCTGAGATCCCCCAGTTGCAGCCATAGCTCAGTTTGCTGGACAACTGGTTAGTGAGGCAGAGCAAAAGCAACAATGTGGGTTCAATTCCTGTCCCAGCTCAGGTTATAAATAAAGGCCCTGCCTTCTCAACCTTGCCCCTCACCTGATGTGTGGTGATCCTCAGGTCAAATCACCACCAGTCACAGTTCCTGGTCATTGGTAACTTTATAATTACCTTTTATTACAACGACAGAAACCAACTGATCCCTACATGGGGCAAAGACACTGTCCAGGACAGTCTGTACCTAACCCCCGTGCTGTACCTGTCCTGGGAGTGTTTGATGGGGACAGTTTAGAGGGAGCTTTACTCTGTATTTAACCCCGTGCTGGACCTGTCCTGGGAGTGTTTGATGGGGGACAGTGTAGAGGGAGCTTTACTCTGTATCTAACCCCGTGCTGTACCTGTCCTGGGAGTGTTTGATGGGGGACAGTGTAGAGGGAGCTTTACTCTATATCTAACCCCGTGCTGGACCTGTCCTGGGAGTGTTTGATGGGGGACAGTGTAGAGGGAGCTTTACTCTGTATCTAACCCCGTGCTGTACCTGTCCTGGGAGTGTTTGATGGGGACAGTGTAGAGGGAGCTTTACTCTGTATCTAACCCCGTGCTGTACCTGTCCTGGGAGTGTTTGATGGGGACAGTGTAGAGGGAGCTTTACTCTGTATCTAACCCCGTGCTGTACCTGTCCTGGGAGTGTTTGATGGGGACAGTGTAGAGGGAGCTTTACTCTGTATCTAACCCCGTGCTGTACCTGTCCTGGGAGTGTTTGATGGGGACAGTGTAGAGGGAGCTTTACTCTATATCTAACCCCGTGCTGGACCTGTCCTGGGAGTGTTTGATGGGGACAGTGTAGAGGGAGCTTTACTCTGTATCTAACCCCGTGCTGTACCTGTCCTGGGAGTGTTTGATGGGGGACAGTGTAGAGGGAGCTTTACTCTATATCTAACCCCGTGCTGGACCTGTCCTGGGAGTGTTTGATGGGGACATCATAGAGAGAGACTTACTCTGTATCTAACTTGGGGCTGTGTAAATAAACTGACTGCAGTATGAGTAGATTATGGATTACATGAGGGATTATACAGTTGAACAGATGGCCTATCCACCTCCCTGACTTGCTGAGGGGTTTGAGTAACAGGAAATATGCTTCTTGCCTGGAGCTGGGGCCCTGGTCCGGCATCAGAGAGCGAAAGCCCCGCCGTGATGTGTGGGAATGAGCCTCGTACACTGAGCTGGACAGGCTCCACGTGCGGCCTAGGTCAAATTCGTTCATCCAAATCCAACCTAGCAAATTAATCAGATCTGGAATTATAAATTGAGCCTCAGTGAGGGTGACCGTAAATCACTGATTGTCATTTTCCCCTTTTAAGGGAAAGGAAATCTGCTGTCCTGAACCCGGTCTGGCCTACATATGACTCCAGACCTCCCCACACACACACACATGGTAATGTGGTCAATTCTCACCCACCCTCTGAAATAGGCCCCAGCCAGATGCCAAGGGGCAATTAGGGATGAGCAATAAATGTAGGGCCTAACCCAGCGACATCCCACCATTCCCATGAAGGAAACAGAGAGGGAGAGTTTGGAAAGACCAACACAAACACTTTATTCACCCCCTGCCACCATCTGCTGCTCAATGTTTCAATCTCGTTTGAAGATTGCTGATTTGGGCTGAATTCTCTGCGCTGGAGTGAGAGTGAGAGAGAAAGGGGAAGTGTACGGCCTGATAGCTCAGGGGAAATGCGCAAACCGAGTGTCAAAACACTGGAGTGGGTGGAAGGAGGGTTATCGCGAGGGCATCTGAACTGTGGGGAGATTAGAGGCAGCTCAGGGTCAGGCTCAGGTTAGGACCTAACGTCAGGGCTGCCGTCTCTCAGACCCAACCTGTCATTGCCTCCGACACAGGGATCCACAGAGGCAATGAGTAATTGCTGACTGTGCTAAGTGGAGGGTCTCAGTGGTACCAGAGTCCCAGAGTGAGGGGAGGTCAGGAAGGGGGTGGGGAGGAAAAGCGGGATCAAACACGGATCTCATCCTCCCCACTTTCCCTGTCGCCGTTCCGCAATGGTTGAATACTCAGGAGTGGGCGGGGAGAGGATTTTCGATCATTTATCCACAAACTGCACCCCAGTGATAGGCAAAACCAGACTGACTCACTGCCCTGTGCTCTCCCCATCATCCTGAATCAATCCCAAACTAATCCCACTGCCCCGTGCTCTCCCCATCATCCTGAATCAATCCCCAAACTAATCCCACTGCCCTGCGCTCTCCCCATCACCCTGAATCAATCCCAAACTAATCCCACTGCCCCGCACTCTCCCCATCATCCTGAATCAATCCCAAACTAATCCCACTGCCCCGTGCTCTCCCCATCACCCTGAATCAATCCCAAACTAATCCCACTGCCCCGTGCTCTCCCCATCATCCTGAATCAATCCCAAACTAATCCCACTGCCCCGTGCTCTCCCCATCACCCTGAATCAATCCCAAACTAATCCCACTGCCCTGTGCTCTCCCCATCACCCTGTATCAATCCCAAACTAATCCCACTGCCCCGTGCTCTCCCCATCACCCTGAATCAATCCCAAACTAATCCCACTGCCCCGTGCTCTCCCCATCACCCTGAATCAATCCCAAACTAATCCCACTGCCCTGTGCTCTCCCCATCACCCTGTATCAATCCCAAACTAATCCCACTGCCCCGCGCTCTCCCCATCACCCTGAATCAATCCCAAACTAATCCCACTGCCCCGTGCTCTCCCCATCACCCTGAATCAATCCCAAACTAATCCCACTGCCCCGTGCTCTCCCCATCACCCTGAATCAATCCCACTGCTCCGCTCCATCCACATAATCCTGAATCAATCCCAAACTAATCTCACTGCCCCGCTCCCTCCCCATAGCTCTGCGTCAATCACCAAACTAATTACACTGCCCCACTCCCTCTGCACAGCCCTGTATCAATCCCCAAACTAATCCCACTGCCCCACTCTCTCCCCATATCCCCATAGCCCTGTATCAATCCCCAAACTAATCCCACTGCCCCACTCTCCCCCCCATAACTCTGTACCAATCCCCAAATTAATCCCACTGCCCAGCTCCCTCCCCATAGCCCTGTATCAATCCCAACCTAATCCCAATGACCCGCTCTCTCCCCATAGACCTGTATCAATCCCAAACTAACCCCACTGCTCTGCTCCCTCCCCGTAGCCCTGAATCAATCCCAAACTAATTCCACTTCTCCGCTCCCGCCCCATAATCCTGAATCAATCCTAAACTAATCCCCCTGCCTCATTCCCTCCCCATAGCTCTGTGTCAATCACCAAGCTACTTCCACTGTCCCACTCCCTGTGTAGCCCTGTATCGATCCTCAAACTAATCCCACTGCCCTGCTCTCTCCATAGCCCTGTACCAATCCCAAACAAATCCTACTGCCCCGCTCTCCCCCCATAGCCCTGTATCAATCCCCAAGCTAATCCCACTGCCTCGCTCTCTCCCCATAGCCCTGTATCAATCCCAAACTAATCCCGCTGCCTCACTCTCTCCCCATAGTCCTGTATCAATTCCCACTCCCCAAACACTGCCTCGCTCTCTCCGCATTGCACTGACCCTCCCACAGTGCGGCGCTCCCTCAGCACTGACCCTCCCACAGTGCGGCGCTCCCTCAGCACTGACCCTCCCACAGTGCGGCGCTCCCTCAGCGCTGACCCTCCCACAGTGCGGCGCTCCCTCAGCGCTGACCCTCCCACAGTGCGGCGCTCCCTCAGCGCTGACCCTCCCACAGTGCTGCACTCCCTCAGCGCTGACCCTCCCACAGTGCGGCGCTCCCTCAGCACCGACCCTCCCCACAGTGCGGCGCTCCCTCAGCACTGACCCTCCCACAGTGCGGCGCTCCCTCAGCACTGACCCTCCCGCAGTGTGGCGCTCCCTCAGCACTGACCCTCCCACAGTGCGGCGCTCCATCAGCACTGACCCTCCCACAGTGCGGCGCTCCCTCAGCACTGACCCTCCCACAGTGCGGCGCTCCCTCAGCACTGACCCTCCCACAGTGCGGCGCTCCCTCAGCACTGACCCTCCCACAGTGCGGCGCTCCCTCAGCACTGACCCTCCCACAGTGCGGCGCTCCCTCAGCACTGACCCTCCCACAGTGCGGCGCTCCCTCAGCACTGACCCTCCCGCAGTGCGGCGCTCCCTCAGCACTGACCCTCCCGCAGTGCGGCGCTCCCTCAGCACTGACCCTCCCACAGTGCGGCGCTCCCTCAGCACTGACCCTCCCGCAGTGCGGCGCTCCCTCAGCACTGACCCTCCCACAGTGCGGCGCTCCCTCAGCACTGACCCTCCCACAGTACGGCGCTCCCTCAGCACTGACCCTCCCACAGTACGGCGCTCCCTCAGCACCGACCCTCCCCACAGTGCGGCGCTCCCTCAGCACTGACCCTGGTCTGGGTAGCCACTAAGTCTCACTGTTAGTAGTGAACAGTGCCACCAGCAGTTTGGGATGGATAACTGCAGGCCCCATCTCCTCCAAAACATTCCCAAAACTCATCCCACACTAACACTGTGCACAGCAACAACCAGAACAAACAAGCTGATTTTCAGTTCCATAACTCCATTCTGCATAAACTGTGTCATCCTCCTTCCCGCGTCCGAACTCACACCGAGTCTCTGTTCACCTGTCACCCTCCTCAGCTCGATGATCCACACTGGCTCCCGGACCGGCAGCACCTCCATTTCCAAATTCTCAGACTGACTTTCAAATCCCTCCATGACCTCCTCACCCCTCCCTATCTCTGTAACCTCTGCTAGCCCCTACAACCCTCCCTATCTCCGTAACTTCCTCCAACCCCTACAACCCTCCCTATCTCTGTAACCTCCTCCAGCCCCTACAACCCTCCCTATCTCCGTAACTTCCTCCAACCCCTACAACCCTCCCTATCTCTGTAACCTCCTCCAGCCCCTACAACCCTCCCTATCTCCGTAACTTCCTCCAACCCCTACAACCCTCCCTATCTCTGTAACCTCCTCCAGTCCCTACAATCCTCCCTATCTCTGTAACCTCCTCCAGCCCCTACAACCCTCCCTATCTCTGAAACCTCCTCCAGCCCCTACAACCCTCCCTATCCCTGTAACCTCCTCCAGCCCCTACAACCCTCCCTATTTCTGTAACCTCCTCCAGCCCCTACAACCCTCCCTATCTCTGTAACCTCCTCCAGCCCCTACAACCCTCCCTATCCCTGTAACTCCTACAACCCTCCAAGATCTATGTGCTCCTCCAATTCTGGCCTCTTGCACACTCCCCGATTCCCATTTCTCCACCATCTGTCTCTGTCTCCTTGTCTCCCCCCCCTCTCTCTCTCTCTCCTCCTGTAAGACGCTCCTTTAAAACCAACCTCTTTGACTGAGCTTTTGTCGGCTGTCTCTGATATCTCCCGATGTGACTTGGGGTCAGATTGTGTGATTAACGCTCCCGTATTACACGAAGATGAGTGGAAAAGCAAATTGTGTGGAGGGTTTGTTTAGTCTGCAGAGAGATCTGGATAGGCTAAGTGAGTGGGCGAGGACCTGGCAGATGGAGTATAATGTTGGCAAGTGTGAGGTTATCCACTTTGGCAGAAATAATAGTAGGAGAGATTATTATTTAAAAGGCAAAAAGCTGCAGCATGCTACGGTGCAGAGGGACCTGGGGGTCCTTGTGCATGAGTCGCAAGAACCCAGTCTGCAGGTGCAGCAGGCGATCAAGAAGGCGAGTGGGATGCTGGCCTTTATAGCGAGGGGGATAGAATATAAAAGTAGGGAAGTCTTGCTGCAACTGTACAGGGCACTGGTGAGGCCGCAGCTGGAGTACTGCGGGCAGTTTTGGTCGCCGCACTTGAGGAAGGATATATTGGCCTTGGAGGGAGTGCAGAGGAGGTTCACTAGGCTGATACCGGAGATGAGGGGGTTGGACTATGAAGAGAGACTAAATAGCCTGGGTCTGTACTCGTTGGAGTTTAGAAGGATGAGGGGGGAATCTTATAGAGACGTATAAGATAATGAAGGGGCTGGATAGGGTAGAGGTAGAGAGATTCTTCCCGCTTAGAAAGGACAGCAGGACTACAGGGCACAGCCTCAAAATAAGCGGCGGGGGGCGCAGTTTAGATCGGAGTTGAGGAGGAACCTCTTCACTGAAAGGGTGGTGAATCTCTGGAATTCTCTGCCCGTTGAAGTGGTGGAGGCTGCCTCGCTGAATATATTTAAGTCACAGGTTGGTAGGTTTTTGATAAACAAGGGAATTAAGGGTTATGGGGAGAGGGCGGGAAAGTGGAACTGATCCACTTCAGATCAGACATGATCTTATTGAATGGTGGGGCAGGCTCGAAGGGCTAGATGGCCGACTCCGGCTCCTATTTCTTATGTTCTTATGTAAAGAATTTTGTTTGAGCGTAACTGATAGCAAATGCAAATTTATCCTGTTAATCTTGATATTTTTCAGTTACGTGGTCTGAGGAATAAAAATTGGCCCCAAGGCAGTGGGGAGAACACCTCTCATCCACTGTTCTTCCTGTAGCGGCCATAGAATCTTCGAGTTCTCCATGAGAGAGAAGGACAGGGCCTTGAGAATACATCACTTGTATTCCATACTTGCCTTCGAAGCAGCAGAACATTTCTTTCTAACAGGCCTCAGCTCTCTATTTAAATTTGTTCGGGGGGCGTGAGCGTCACAGGCTGGGTCTAGCATTTATCCCTCGTCCCTAACTGGCCCTCGAGATGGTGAAGGAATGGCCGATATATTTCCAAGTCAGGACGGTGTGTGTGTGTGGGTGCGTGTGCGTGCAAGTGTGTGTGTAAGGTTGGGTGGGGGGGGGGGCGCTCAGAGAGGGGAAGCTTGTAGGTGGCAGGTGGTTCCCGTGGCAGTCTGCTGCCCTTGTCCTTCCAGGGGTTAGAGGTGGATGGGTTTAGAATTCGCCTCGTCAAAGGAGCCTTGGCGAGGCACCGTGTGCTTCTTCCATCCATTGACTCGGACTACACTTCCCGCTGCCTTGGAAAAGCAGCCAGCACAATCAAGGATGCCACACGTCTCGTACATTCTCTCTTCCACTTCTTCTGTCAGGAAAAAGACACAAAAGTCTGAGATCACGTACCGACCGACTCAAGAACAGCTTCTTCTCTGCTGCCATCACACTTTTGAATGGACTTACCTCGCATTAAATTGATCTTTCTCTATACCTGGCTATGACTGTAACACTACATTCTCTATTCTCTCCTTTCATTCCCTATGAACAGTGTGCTTTGTCTGTGTAGCGGGCAAGAAACAATACTTTTCACTGTATATTAATACATTTGACAAATAATAAATTAAAACTAGGCTGATATTGGAGTTGAGGGGGTTGAGCTATGAGGACAGGCTGAATAAACTAGGCTTGTACTCGTTAGAGTTTAGAAGTATGAGGGGAGATCTCATTGAGACGTATAAGATGTTGAATGGGATGGATAGGATAGAGGTGGAGAGGCTCTTCCCGCTCAGAAAGGACAGTAGGACTAGAGGGCACAGCCTCAAGATAAAGGGGGGAGCGGTTTAGAACGGAGTCGAGGAGGAACTTCTTCACTCAAAGGGTGGTGAATCTCTGGAATTCTCTGCCCATTGAAGTGGTGGAGGCTGCCTCGCTAAATATTTTTAAGACGCGGGTTGATGGGTTTTTGATAAGCGAGGGGATTAAGGGTTATGGGGAGAGGGCGGGAAAGTGGAACTGAGCCACGACAGATCAGCCATGATCTTATTGAATGGCAGGGCAGGCTCGAAGGGCTAGATGGCCTACTCCTGCTCCTATTTCTTATGTTCTTATGTTCTTAGACGGTACACACTGCTGCTGCTTGCATCAGTGGTGGAGGGAGTGGGTGGTTAGCGTGTTGATTGAGCAGTGGGGCTGCTTTGTCCTGAATGGTATCGAGCTTCTTGAATGTTAGTAAAGCGGTGTCCCTATTCAGTCCTGATTTCAGCCCCATTCAATCTGCCAACAGGCCTCAGACTTGCAGTTCCTTTGCCAATAGGCCTCAGGCCTAGTTCACTCCCTGACAGACTTCAGGCCTGTCAGTTGCCATTAGGCCTCAGGCTTGTGTCAAAATGGTTTTCCAGCATCTTCAAATTCCTAACAAGCTTCAGGCCTACAGTTCATTTTCCAACAGGTCACACAGGCCTATGCCAACTATATTCTGGCCTGTTCACTCCATGACAGGCCTCAGGCCTACAAGTTCATTCGCTGCAACAATCTATGTCAAGAATATTTCAGACTGTCACTCCTTGTCAGGCTTCAGGCCTACGGTTCATTTGCTGTGAAAGGCCTTAGGCCTATGCCAAAACCTTCCGAGCCTGTTCAGTCCATGATAGGCTTCAGGCCTACAGTTAATTTGCCAACAGGCCACAGAGGCCTATGCCAACAGTATTCTGGACTGTTCACTCCTGATGAACCTCAGGCCTACAAGGTGCCAACAGCCCAGGCCTAGTCACCAGCAGGCCTGTTCAGGCCCTGACAGGGTTAACAGATGGCATGTTGAGTGCACAGGAAGGAGGGAGGAATGATCAGACCGGAACGCGAAGGCAGGTATTGACTGTCAGAGATTGCCATCAGAAACCCGCTCCACGTGCCTCTCTTTAATCTTGAGCCTTTGCCGTACGTGTTTCAATTCCGAGATCTTGTCATACCAGACAGGGATGTCATGCCGGGGCCTGTTGATGCCTGTCCACCAACTGAAGGCAAGGCAGCATTTCCACAGGAATGCTGAGAATGCAGTGTCAACAATGGAATGGAACTTCGACCAGTAAAACACACCTGAGATTGAAATAGAGTCTCCCCCCCTCAGAGACCCCTTTTACAGACAGAGTCTCCCCCATCACAGACCCCTGTTACAGAGTCTCCCCCATCAGAGACCCCTTTTATAGAGAGAATCTCCCTCCCCATCAGAGACCCCTTTTATAGAGAGTCTCCCCCATCAGAGACCCCTTTTATCGAGAGTCTCCCCCATCAGAGACCCCTTTTATAGAGACAGTCTCCCCCCATCAGAGACCCCTTTTATAGAGAGAGTCTCCCCCCCATCAGAGACCCCTTTTATAGAGAGTCTCCCCCCCATCAGAGACCCCTTTTATAGAGTCTCCCCCCCATCAGAGACCCCTTTTACAGACAGAGTCTCCCCCATCACAGACCCCTGTTACAGAGTCTCCCCCATCACAGACCCCTTTTATAGAGAGTCTCCCCGATCAGAGACCCCTTTTATAGAGAGAGTCTCCCCCCATTAGAGACCCCTTTTGTAGAGAGAATCTCCCCCCATCACAGACCCCTAACACAAAGATGGACTGATAGAGAGAATAAAAGAGGAACAAGAGGCAGAGAAGGCATGAGGGAAAGACAATGAGATGTAAGAGTTAATAGAGCAAAGTGGAGGAAGGAGAGGAAGAGTCTCTACCATACAGAGTCATATATAAAGAGGGAGAGATGCCGAGTCAAAGAGGAGGAGGGAGCACCAGAAAGACAGTCAGGCTGAGGGGGAGAGCGCGAACAAGAAAGAGACAAGGGAAGAGTCAGAGAGATAGTTAGAGAGGCTCTGTGTGTGGGACAGAGACAGAGAGAGAGGGAGACAAGGAGAGACAGAGACAGAGAGGGAGAATGACAGAGGGAGACAGGGAGAGAGATTGGGGGAAAGGCAAATTGTGCGGAGGGTGTGGAGAGTCTGCAGAAGGATCTAGATAGGCTGGGCGAATGGGCCAGGAAATGGCAAATGGAATTTAATGTTGGCAAGTGTGAGGTGGTCCACTTTGGTAGGAAGAATGGTAGGAAGGACTATTACTTACGTGGCGAAAAACTGCAGCAGGCGACGGTGCAGAGGGACCTCGGGGTCCTTGTGCATGAGTCGCAAAAACCCAGCCTGCAGGTGCAGCAGGTGGTCAGGAAGGCGAATGGGATGCTGGCCTTCATAGCGAGGGGGATTGAATATAAAAGTAGGGAGGTCTTGCTGCAGCTGTATAGGGCATTGGTGAGGCCGCAGCTGGAGTACTGTGTGCAGTTTTGGGCGCCGCACCTGCGCAAGGATATTTTGGCCCTGGAGGGAGTGCAGAGGAGGTTTACTAGGCTGATACCGGAGTTGAGGGGGTTGAGCTATGAGGAGAGGCTGAATAAACTAGGCTTGTACTCGTTAGAGTTTAGAAGAATGAGGGGAGATCTCATTGAGACGTATAAGATGATGAATGGGATGGATAGGATAGAGGTGGAAAGACTCTTCCCGCTCAAAAAAGACAGTAGGACTAGGGGGCACAGCCTCAAGATAAAGGGGGGGCGGTTCAGAACGGAGTTGAGGAGGAACTTCTTCACTCAAAGGGTGGTGAATCTCTGGAATTCTCTGCCCGTTGAGGTGGTGGAGGCTGCCTCGCTAAATATTTTTAAGAAGCGGGTTGATGGGTTTTTGATAAGAGAGGGGATTAAGGGTTATGGGGAGAGGGCGGGAAAGTGGAACTGAGCCACGACAGATCAGCCATGATCTTATTGAATGGCAGGGCAGGCTCGAAGGGCCAGATGGCCTACTCCTGCTCCTATTTCTTATGTTCTTATGTTCTTATGAGAGACAGAGACAGAGAAGAAGATAGAGAGGGAGAGAGAGTTGGAGAGACGATGGACAGAGAGGGGAAGGCACAGAGACAGACAGAGACAGAGAGGGGGAGACAATGAAACAGAGAAGGAGGGGCAGAGAGGGGGAGCCAAGGAGATAGAGTGAGAGGGACAGAAAGGGGGAGACACAGAGACAGACAGGGAGTGGACAAAGAGGTGGCAACAAGGAGATGGAGAGGGAGCGGACAGAAAGGGAGAGACACGAGACAGAGAGGGAAGGTCAGAGAGCAGGAGCCAAGGAGATAGAGAGGGACAGAGAGCGGAGGACACAGAGACAGAGAGAGCAGGACAGAGAGAGGGAGACAATGAGATCGAGATTGAGAGACAGAGAGAAAGGGGGATATGCACAGGTGTTGAGCGCAGTGGACTGTCTCTGTCAGATGGACAGTCAGTGACGCTCTCTTCCCAATACAAGAATAAAAGGCGCCACCAGCTTCAGCTGCCCCTCCCCCAGCCCCTCACTGCCCGTGTGAGCTTCAGGTAAAAGGGGAGGAACGTGGCAGAGTCTGTGATGGACACAGCGCTAACATGTCAGGGCAGAGTGAGACACACTGACTCACACTCACACAGACACACATTCATACTTATAAACACACTCTCTCTCATACACACTCTCTCATATGCATTCTGTCATAGGCAAACATGCACACACATACACACACATACTCTCATTCTCTCACACACACACGCGCGCACTTTCTCTCACACACACACTCTCACGGAAAGACACACACAGTCACATTATCTCTCTCTCATACACACACACACACACACACACACACACACACACACACAGCCACACAAACACGAGGTGGCATGGTGGCACAGTGATTAGCAGGGACTGAGTGTGATTCCCAGCTGAGTCATTGTCTGTGTGGAGTTTGCACATTCTCCCCATGTCCGCATGGGTTTCCTCCAGGTGCTCCGGATTCCTCCCACAGTCTGAAAGAAGTGCTGGTTAGGTGCTAAATCCTCCCTCACTGAACCCAAACAGGTGCTGGAGTGTGGCGACTGGAGGAGTTTCACAGTAATTTCATTGCAGTGTTAATATAAGCCTTACATGTGACACCAGTAAACACGCTCACTGTATCACACACACACACTCACTCACTCCCAGGAGTGAAGTGATAGCCACTCATCTTCCCATTCTGCCAGAGTTGCTGGCCTCTTTTAAGGGTTAGGGGAGAGTGCGAACGCAGTCCCCCACTGCCACAAATTTTGCAGTCAAGTATCCCGCATTTGGGAACATCACAGGCGTCAGCACACCCGAAATGCAAAGGGATAGCCTCATCCTGGGCAAACTACCTTCTTGATGTTGGTTCCACCCCTGCCAGGTAAGTTTTTTTTAGGGATAACATGTCAGCGCAGATTAGTAACCAGATACCTGTTCAATTCCAACATCCACTCAGCACCCCATCCCTCATTCTCACTGCCAGAGACATTCACTGCACCTCAGTGGGAGGGGCAGAGGCCACTCAGCCCACCAACCTACAGTGACTAACCCGACCCCTTCCCAACTGTCACCCAACTCCCAGTCCCATGATCTGGGCCAAGCTATCTCTGAGTGCTTACTGCCAATCATTGGCTTAGCTGGTGGGTGGGTGCTGACACACATCTCCCCACACGGGGGCATCAGTGGTGGCCATATTGTGCACAGCAAGCTCTCAGGTACAACAGCACAAACAATGTGCCCACACCCAGTCTTCCCTGTGATTGGTTCAAGAGGTGACAGAGATAGGGAGGGTTGTGGGAGCTGGAGGAGGTTACAGAGATAGTGAGGGTTGTAGGGGCTGGAGGAGGTTACAGAGATAGGGAGGGTTGTAGGGGCTGGAGGAGGTTACAGAGATAGGGAGGGTTGTGGGAGCTGGAGGAGGTTACAGAGAT
>NW_027650216.1:0-135096 GCF_965287045.1 Carcharhinus amblyrhynchos | reverse complement strand
CAGCGTGAAACGGAACTGAAATCCAATGGTTTTGAAATCTTCCTCCCCAAATTCACGATGTTGTGGACATGCAATGGTAGCACTGCAGGCAGGATCAGCAAACTTAAGTGATATCAAGGGCAGGATTTGACATCCACAAATCAGGTGGGTCGCGCCCCTGCCGAATGTAAGACAGAACGTGATGATATCATGTCAACTGGGACATTTCCACATCACTCTCCAAAATTACAGGTGGTGAGCAGGCATGGAAATGCCATTTTAAAATGATTAATTAACGAGCTGTTGAACTCATTAATTTTCCATTGCTTGTTGCAGGCATTGCCCGTGAAAGATATAGGAGTGTTTTATGGCAGTTATGATGAAGCAGAGCAAAGGCAGCAAAGAAGGTCTACCATCAGGATCATGTGGCTGAGTGAAACAGGTTTCACTGATCGAGTGGCAGCACATGCATGCTTCTTTACTGTAATTTTTTAATCATCTTAGATTCTTCAGTAGTAGATGGAGAAATTCAGTGAGCGGGGGATATTTAAACTTGTAGCGGTGACTGACTCCCTATTTGCAGCATTACCCCTCTACAGCATGATGTCCACACCTCCAGTTCCAATGGGGCATAGAGCTTTCCTTTGTGAATCCTTCCTGCTGGATAGCTACTACTGATGCTGGATTGGAATAAGCTGAGAGAGTAGTGTGGGAACATTCTATTTCGACCCCACCTTCCTCACCCACTGGAAAATGTAAATTCAGCCCCAAGAATCAAAGCAGTCTTTTCTGACACTGCTGCCACACATTAATCACTGAGTATTTAACAACAGAACGCAGCTGGCTAGTATCGCAAAATACTCAGCTAAAGTACTTAGATTCAATTGAAATTTTCCTTTCTACCTCATATCGTACTCTCAAACAATACTCCTGCTGGGGACAAATAGAATTTGAGTAGAATGTTGTAACATCAGCCCATGACTCCATTTAAATATTGTAAACTTGGTGGGGTTTTAGGCTTACTGACATCAGCAGTGAATACCTACATACTTTGGCTGATTACATTAGGGTCTCTGTCAATATCTTATGAGCCCGTCATGTGAATTGAAAATGAAATCCTTGGGCTTGGTGCAGAGAACAAATCTTAAAAACGGCTTATTGAAGACAGATGTAAATTATGATTTAAGTTCTATCTGGAGTTAATTCTTGTAGTATTGAATTTTAGTTCACCCATCTTGTTTGTCCAGTCTGGCTGTTGAATAAATATGCCTTTCCCGACACTAAACAAAACAGAAAGAATTAACTTAAAGACTTGTATTGATGAATTGTTTCACATAATAATGTGTGTATAAGAGTTTACCTAATATGATCGACTTTAGTGGAAGCTAGACAAACTTTTTCTTATTTACTAGTGTCACAAGAAGGCTTACATTAACACTGTAATAAAGTCACTGTCAAAATCCCCGAGTCAACACACTCCAGCTTATTCAGTGTGGGTACACTGAGGGAGAATTTAGCATGGCCAATACACCTAAACCAGCATGTCTTTCAGATTGTGGGAGGAAACTGGAGCACCTGGAGAAAACCGACCGGCAGACAGGGGAGAATGCATAGACAGTAACCCAAACCGGGAATCGAACCCGGGTCCCTGGTGTTGTGAGGCAGCAGTGCTAACCATTGCGCCATCGTGCTACCCCAACTTACGAGGGAGAAAGGAATAGAAGGACATGCTGATAGGGTTGGGTGAAATGGGATGAGAGAAGGCTGCTTTGGTGAACCAGCCAGCCTGTTTGGCCAACTGAATGGCCTGTACTCTCTTGAGCACAACAGTTCTGACTGGTCCGTATCTGTGCTGTATGTTTTATGTAATTAAATAGAAAGAGAAATAATTACGGCATGAATGAGAGTAGGCAAGAGTTTTGTGTAGCTCTTCCAGAGTTTGGGTGAGATTCTCTGGCCTCCCAGCTGTGTATTTCCTGCCAGGAGGTGGCACGTTGTTTGCTCACAGTGGGATATTCTAGTCCTGTTGCTATCAATTGGAATTCACATTGATGTCACCCCACACCGGTGGGAAATCCATAGGCGGGGCTGTGCTGTCCGAGAATTCTGGCCTGTTTCTTTTTAGACTAATTAGGGCCCTGATGATGGATCATCCAGACATGAAGCCTTGGCCGGAATTCTCCGGTCGTTCACGGCAGCGGGATGCTCCAGCCCTGCCAGCAGCGCACCTGAGTCTGTGGGTTTCCCGCCACCTTGGGGGGACATCAGTGGGAAATCCCATTGACAGCAGCGAGAGCAGAGATAGCCTTTCAGTGCCTGGAAGGCCAGAAAAATCTCACCTATTAGCTCTATTCTCTCTTTGCAGATCCCGTCAGGCCTGCTGAGATTTTCCAACATTTTCTGTTTTTGTGTCAGATTATCCGCCATAATTTGCTTTTATCTTTTAGATTATTCAGAATGGACCAAATAGTTCTGATTTGCTTTTTTGAGTGCCTGAGAAAGAAGTCTCCTAACACCAGGTTAAAGTCACACAGCATCTATAGACAAAACCACAATTGCAAAATAATGGTTGGAACGCAAGTCTTTTCAGGTAATCAAGAAAGCAGACAAGATCCCGAAAAAAGACTTGATTACCTGTAAAGATGCACATTCCAACCGTTATTTTGCATTTGTGTCTCTGTCTATATATGCTGTGTTTGTGAAACCCAGCTCTCCACTTCCTGATGAAGGAGCAGTGCACTGAAAGCTCATGATTCCTAATAAACCTGTTGAATTTTAACCCGGTGTTGTGAGACTTCTTACTGTGCCCACCCCAGTTCAATGCAAGCATCTCCACATCATGAGAAAATTAGCCTTTGATTATATTTCTGTTATGCGTGTGGCAATGGTAGAATTGTTAACTTATCTCTTCTTGCACTCTTTGACCAATTGTGGAAATGGTCATTGAATTCAAACAGTTTCACCAAGAACTGCTCTCTAGCCATTTGGAATTCAGATTTGTATGTACGTGTGTACCGGTGTGAGTGTGTGATTTGGATAGTATCTTATTGTCAGAATAATAATGCATTGTGATCCCTAATGTTGTCCAACAGAAGGGAAAGAACCAATTTCCAGGAGGTGAAAGATAATTATTAGCAAAAGAACAATTTAAAATGTCTGTATTAACGCATTGTATAATGAAAACCACTGAAAATTCCTGATATTGAGTACAATCAAAAAAAGTCACATTTCCCCAGGACATTTGTAGCTCATTGATAAATCACAAGGTCAACTTGCTGCACTGAAAATCATTAATAATATTTCCTTTCATGAAAAGCAAGAAGGAAGCGTGCAAAACATTTGATTACCTGTATCTACAGCACGTCCATCAAATTGTTCCAGAAGCTGAAATTCACATTAATAATTTATTGAGGCGCGCATGGTAACCCTTTTAAAATGAAGAACATACTTAAAATGGCGATACTTAATTTGCAAGTCAAAGGAAATACAATTTTTAATGGAAAGTGGCAAATAAAAACACACATATTAATAATGCAGTCCCTCCTGGTTTATCCTCCATACCCCAAATTATTCAGTGCTTTTCTATAGTGAAGATATTGACCCCAAAGACCATCAGTCAAAACAAATTCTGCTTCCGCTCAGTGTCCACACATTTCACAAACTTAACTCAGATGTTGTTCCAAAAATATTTCAATTGTTGCAATTCATCCGAGATGCCATTGGTGTTTTCGAACAAACACGTTTTAAAAATAAACCAACAAATGAGTAATAACGGTATGGTAACGACCCATAGGATCGCATGTTCTGAAATGGCAATTCCATGAAATGGGAGCTAAATATCCCACATGTCTTCACTCATCCACTGTTTACACCATATGTTAATAGTTAGATAAATAATTAAGTTCATATGTAAAGAAAGCTGTGTTTATATGTGGTACTTTATCCTTTGGTGGTTAGGGCCCAGCTTAGCTGGAGGCATTGTGACTGTTAATTAGCCTATTGTTCTGGGATGTGGGTTAAGATTGTTTTCACTTTGAACTTGCCCTTCAAATGAATTCACCCCCGCCCCCGAAAATGCGAGTGATTAAAGTGCAAAGTGATGTAAAAAATACATTTTGATGGCAAAGTCTGTGCCACATACGGGATCAATTAAAGTGACCGCTTTGGATACTAATGGAAGGTGAGACCTTGTGTATTAGATAGGCTCAGTGAAAGTGTAAACCTGTACTTAAAGCACGTTCACAATTTTGCTATGCTGAGTAATCTTGAAATCTTCACCTATAGAAACGTAGACAATAAGAGCAGGAGTAGGCCATTCAGCCCTTCGAGCCTGCTCCACCATTCATTATGATCATCCAACTCAACAGTCTGATCCCTCCAGTGTTATATCTATTTGCTTCTTGAAAACATTCAATGTTTTGGCTCTGTAGGGAGATTTACTCTATGATTTTGTCATGCTGGTTCAGTTCTTAGCTGGGAAGCACGAGATATTAAACAGTTGTCAGCTAATGATATCCCTCCAATAAAACTGAACGGATACTGGACAATAGATTTCACTTTCAAACTCCGGAGTACTTACTTTGGCCTCATGAGTATGGCCACAGTTGCAGAAAAATCCATTTAAAACAAAGGCATGGAAAGGCTCAACAAACATTGCAACTGACGAGAAACTTTGATGGTATGTGATGAAGCCGTGATTGCTTGTGTACAATTTTAATCCAATTAGTCCATTGAGAAACTGATGAGATCAAGTTCAATGCTAGTTTTGTATACCACCTAATGTTATTGAAGTTAGCCGACAGTAATATAAAGGATCTAAAACACATATTTTATCTGATCCCAGAGGCCTGCTGCCAAGAAAGGTGGATAAAATTACCCACACCCACAACCAATGGTCTCTCGCTTGTTTGAGCCTCCCATCTCAAAGGCAGGATTAAAGCAGTCGCTGTGGCAAAGTAGGAACTAAAATGAAATGGAAACTCGCCAGCATGATTGAACATCTTAAAGCCTCAAGGTTTAATTTCCAGCAAATTAAAATCATAGTAATTTATACTGCAGTGCACCAACCCTAAGATTAGTGTTCTAAAGCTGCTCCCTTCCAGTTATAGGATCATGGAGGTTTACAGAATAGAAACAGGCCCTTCAGCTTAACTTGTCCATGCTGCCCCTTTTTATTAAACCACTAAGCGAGTCCCAATTGCCCGCATTTGGCGCATATCCCTCTATAGCCATCTTACCCATGTAACTGTCTAAACGCTTTTTAAAAGACAGAATTGTACCTGTCTCTACTACTGTCTCTGGCAGCTTGTTCCAGACACTCACCACCTGTGTGTGAAAAAATTGCCCCTCTGGACCCTTCTGTATCTCTTCCCCCTCACCTTAAACCTATGCCCTCAAATTTTATACTCCTCTACCTTTGGGAAAATATATTGACTATCTCGCTGATTTAAGCCCTTCATTATTTTCTAGACTTCTATAAGATCACTCAGCTTTCTACGCTCCAGAGAACAGAATCCCAGTCTATCCAGCTTCTCCTCATAACTCAAACCATCAAGTTGCGGTCGCATCCTAGTAAATCTTTTCTGCACTCTTTGTAGTTCAATAATTTTGTTTCTATAACAGGATGACCAGAACTGTACACATTATTCCAAGTGTGGCCTTACCAATGTCTTGTACAACTTCAGCAAGATGTCCCATCTCCTGTATTCAATGTTCTGACCAACGAAACCAAGCATGCTGAATGCCTTCTTCACCACTTTCAAGGAACTATGAACCTGTACTCCTAGATCTCTTTGTTCTATAACTCTCCCCAATGCCCTACTGATTAAGTCCTGCCTAGTGACATGGTAGCACAATAGTTAGCACTGCTGCTTTACAGTGCCAGGAACCTGGGTTTGATTCCCAGCTTGGGTCACTATCTGTGTAGAGTTTGCACCTTCTCCCTGTGTCTGTGTGTGTTTCCTCCGGGTCCTCAGGTTTCCTCTGACATTCTGAAAGACATGCTGGTTAGGTGCATTGAACCGAACAAGCACCAGACTGTGGCGACTAGGGGAATTTCACAGTAACTTCATTGTAGTGTTA
Source organism: Carcharhinus amblyrhynchos (assembly GCF_965287045.1). Lineage (NCBI taxonomy): Eukaryota > Metazoa > Chordata > Chondrichthyes > Carcharhiniformes > Carcharhinidae > Carcharhinus > Carcharhinus amblyrhynchos. Next base: position 129,036 of record NW_027650216.1, on the reverse strand, counting down.
ATGTAAGCCTTACATATGACTAATAAATGAACTTAACTAGTTTGATCAAGAAAAATGCATCAACTCACATCTATTTAAATTAAACTCAATCTGCCATTCTTCAGCCCACTGGCCCAATTGATCAAGGTTGTTGCAATCCTAGGTAACCTTCGTCACTGTCCACTATGCCACCAATCTTGGTGTCATCTGCAAACTTACCATGCCTATTAAATTCTCATCCAAATCATTAATATAAATGACAAATAACAGTGGACCCAGCGCCAATCCCTGAAGCAAACCAGTGGTCACAGGCCTCTACAACCACCCGCTATCATCTGTCATCAAGCCAATTTTGTATCCAGTTGGCTACCTCACTCTGGATCCCATGAGATTTAATCTTATGCAACAACCTACCAAGCAGTACCTTGTCAAAAGCCTAGCAACATCAACTGCACTGCCCTCACCTACCTTCCTGGTTACCCCTTCAAAAAACTCAATCAAATTTATGAGACATGATTTTCCACTCTCAAAGCCATACTGACTACCTCATTAGTCCTGGTGTCTCTAAACACCTTACTGAAACTTCAAAGAGACATGAACCCAGAACAGGAATTCCCTCCTGTTAAATATATTTTAGAGATAAATCTTAATTTGTTATTAAAATGCTTTATAATAAGCTTTAAAACTACATTAATGTTAAACATTCAATAAGGACAAGCATATTCTCTCTCTCCTGAAGGCTTTATATGTTCAGCCAGTGAGTAATATGAAGCCCTATGTCAGAAAGAAATCAACTGGGGAGGAAATTCCTTTCGGGGTTTTGGAGCAGAACAAGTGATAGACAATCTGTAGCCTGTTTCATACGCTGTCAAACAGCGACATAGTGGCACAGAGTTTAGCACTGCTGCCTCACAGCAGCAGGGACCCAGGTTTAATTCCGGCCTCAGGTGACTGTCTATGTGGAGTTTGCATGTTCCTTCCGTATCTGTGTGGGTTTCCTCTGGGTGCTCCGGTTTCCTCCCACAGTCCAAAAATGTGCAGGTTAGGTAGATTGACCGTGCTAAGTTGCCCCTTCGTGTCAGGGGGGTTGGCAGGGTAAATATGTGGGATTATATGGATAGGGCCTGGGCAGCATTGTTGTCAGTACTGGCTCAATGGGCCAAATGACTTCCTTCTGCATTACAAAGATTGTAAACCTGGTTCTCCATTGAAATACATGAGAAAGAGGTTGAGACAGTGTGTAGAAGAGGCTGCAGATTTGCCCCATACACTAATGCCTAAGGGGAATTTTAACCCAACATATTCAGGGGAGGAGATGAAAACTTGGCAATGAAGAGATCAATGAGAGTAACTTCTCAGAGTCTTCCACTCTTGGCAGGGATGTTTAACTCACTGCCTTGCACACTATATGGCCCTCCACTTCCAATACGTTCATAAACAGACAGCACACTCATGGATTTGTGCAATGTACTGTAAGCTTAGGGAGATTTCTCTACAAACAGGGAAAACCTGGGAAGCTATTCCCAGTGGATTCATCTAAAATAATAGAAATGCCTGTTATGCAAATGCAGCATTAGTTGCACAGGGTTGATTTGCAATGAAAGCCTCATCTTTGAGCTGTAAATATATCATCAGCAAGCTTCCCATAAAGTACCTGCTGTAAATCACCTGATGAATCATTTACATGCCAAGTGGCACATTTAAATACCGCCCATGCTTTTAGTCTCACTGATAATGGATTGAGACAATGGGCAGAGGGCTTACGTTGTATGACAAATCAGCATCTTCACATAAAAAGTTCTGTAAAATAGACTAAAGTGATATTAGAATCATAGAATCCTTGCAGCACAGATGGCAGCCATTCAGCCCATCAAGTCTGCACCGACCACAATCCCAGCCTGACCCTATCCCCATAACCCCACATATTCACCTCTGACATTAAGGGGCAATTTAGCATGGCCCATCAACCTAACTTGCAGAAACTTGCAGGAAACCCACACAGACACGAGGAGAGTGTGCACATTCCACACAGTGACCCAAGACGGGAATTGAACCTGGATCCCTGCCGCTGTGAAGCAGCAGTGCTAACCACTGTGTACCCCTGGTATTACTGAAAGAGATCCAAACCCCAACACGTTATGGCAGGAAATATTCAAATCATCTCACCCAATCAGGAAGGTAGAGAATAATTAGAGGTTAAATATGCACAAATCAAAAACTTGGTGTCAATGAGGTTACAAAAGAAGAACAGAATCTGTTCTCCTACATACAGATTGTGTTTTCAATAGCAAAAGATTGTCACCCGCATTTTGTGCTTGAATGATTCAATAAAAAACTTGAATGTAAATTCCAAAGGAAAGTATCCAATGCAGTGCAAAATTGAGCACTACTTACCTTTACTACATTGACTGGGAGAATTGGTGACTTGGTTTCTGATTTGGCTTCTTTATTAATTGGCGATGAATTGCTGAGATGGAAAACCAACAATGTAATTCGGTGTGTGATTCTAGCATTTATTACTTTCAAAGATCAGTTAAGAATAAACGTTACCTTAGGTGGTTTCCACCAGACCCAGAGACATCAGTTAAAGGTGTTTTCATAGGTTTCTTACATTTGGGAAAGAACTGGTTACATTTTGGGTGGCTGTCAGCAAATAAAAGATGAGTTAAAGGATGGTCATAAACCGCACATCAAGCCAAATATAATTCGCACAGAGCTCGAAACCCTGACGTGAAAAGCTAAAGTTGGTATGAGCAAAGATCAGCTCATTCTTACTTTCTGAAGAGAGCCCAAGCCAATCCGTAGAATGCTCCCAGCATCAATAATCCGGTGATAACTAACAGAGCAACAAACCAACCATCTGGATTCCAGTAAGTCGAGGTCAGTACTAACACAGCTGTAGTAAACTGTTAAAAAACAAGACAGAAAATTTAAACATTTTAAGTATTACAGCATTCCTGCACTTCCAGGTCTCACAAAACTAAACGGGGACCCACTGGCTTGTTTCTTCTCAGGGCAGATGGGCAGGTAATGCAGTTCACCCAGTGCTGTTCTAAAATGGCTCCAATATAGACCAGAGGGTCAGATTGCTGGATATGGCAGGCTTGCCTATCATCCAGCAACAAACCCTGGGGAAGTTCGAAATGGCCTGTCAGTTGGAATGATCCAGTAAATTACTTCCCACCATTTCCCAGGACATTATTGCCCCTTTTTTTTTACCAAGTAAGCTTAAAGTCATCCCTCATCATTAATGTTTTAGCATCAATACTTCTTGAATTCTTCCAGACTTATTGGAATTGTTACACATGCATTGAAACTAACCAATTTACCACATGTTCAAGTTCTGGTTGCAGAATCCACTTCATTCCTCCCTTTATTACCTCAGAATTTTCCTCTTCGATATGATTTCTTTTAAACAGTAAACTGACATTCACATGTTAAAAAACTATGAACTCTGCGTTTCGTTTCTAATTCTGTACATTATTGTACTGTCTTTCAGAATAACTCAAGGTCATTGCCATTTTGGGTAGTAGGGGGCCTCTGACAACGCAGCATTCCTTCAACACGAGAAGCTGAATTGACAAGCTGGATTTTATGCTCAAGCTCCCTGAAATGGGATTCGAACACACAGACTTTGGACCCAGATGGCAAGAGTGATACTAACTGAGCCATAGACTTCTCCAAGAAGCCATTGTTCGGCTCCATAACTCTTAGAATGAAATCCATGACTGTTCCCTACATTAATAAGCAGGTTGAGGCTTAGGGTGGTGGCTGCAGCATTCAGTTGGTTAACCAAAGTTCCATGAGAAAAAGACATTAGTACACACCAATTCCTTGTAACATTAGACTTTGTGGAAAGAAAATGTGTTTATTCCTTTCAAAATTGGTTTGTTGAATAAAAGTCAATAACCTTTTGTTTTTGTCTATGGAAACGCTTCCACTTTTGACCTAAAAAGTCCCATATTTATTACAGTTAAATCCATCATGTTTTGATTCTAATTCAGAAAACAATAATCAATCTAAACATAAAGAAGACCAACGATCAATTAGACGTCAAACTGTCAAAATATTGTGATACTGATGTACGGGCAGCACAGTGGTTAGCACTGCTGCCTCACAGCACCAGGGATCCAGGTTCGAGTCCCGGCTTGAGTCACTGTCTGTGTGGAGTTTGCACATTCTTCCCATGTCTGCGTGGGTTTCCTCAGGGTGCTCCGGTTTCCTCCCACAGTGCAAAAAGAAAAATGTGTGGGTTAGATGGACTGGCCATGCTAAATTGCCCCATAGTGTCAGAGGGACTAGCTAGGGTAAATGCATGGGGTTATGAGGATAGGACCTGGGTGGAATTGTAGTCGGTACAGACACGATGGGCCAAATGGCCTCCTTCTGCATTGTAGGATTCTATGATAATGCAGAATTTTGTTAAAAAAAAAACATCAATGACATGGACCTACTATTATAAATGACGTTGCACTGACCAGAGTAGTTGGTGTTGCAGTGGTTGGTTGTGTAGTTGTCCATGGAACAACATGTACAATAACCGTAGCCGTGGTGGTCAGCTGATGTGGTTTGATTACATCAAGTTCATCGGTGACTTGAACCAAAAGTTGATAGTCATTTGGATCTTGTATGCCCCGAATGCTGTCAAACTGGAAGCTCTGAGTTGTAGCCACCCATGGCGGATTGAAATTTCTTCTCTCAAGTTTAAACCGATTGTTTGTGTTGCCTGGAGCAAGCACAATAAAATGAGCTGTTAATGTAATATAAAACAAAATAATGGATAGTCCAATTCAGAAAGTTTCACCTTGAGCATATCTTACAAGGTTTTTTTTAATGCATTTACGGGATGTGGGTGGTGCAGGCTGGGCCAGCATTTATTGCTCAGTTCTAACTGCTCTCCGTTTCAGAGGGCATTTGAGAGTCAACCATATTGCTGTGGTTCTGGAGTCACATGTAGGCCAGACCAGGTAAGGATGACAGATTTCCTTCCCTAAAAGGACATTAATGAACCAGATGGGTTTTTTTGACAATCAATGGGCCGAATATCCTCCTTCTGCACTGTAGGCATTCTACGATTTGTCTATTTATGAGTAAACAGTATTAATCAGACGCCTATCTTGAGTCTAGAAGCCTATATTAATATGAAGGATTGTCCTGGGGTAATGGTACAATCTACGCCATCAAATCTAATGGCACAGATTGATTAGACCATCTGATTCAAACAGTCTGCTTAGAAGTGATCCACAGTTAAAATTTGAACCATTGAATCCATACTTACCTCCCACAATCACATAGCTAAGTTGGTTGTTCGTGGAGTCTTTGTCTGAACAGTGTAGTTGAAGGAAGGGAGTTTTATTAGTGGAGTATATGGTAATTTCATAATATATTGGGTTGCAGATTGGAGGCTCATCATTTACGTTCTGTATAGAAGCAGAAACAGAAGAACATAGCCATTATAAGCTTGACAGATATCTATCACAAGCATAAATTTGGAACTATTTTGATTAGTATTTAGTTAAAAAAACAATGTAGAATTAAATTTCCACAATGTTGATTTTCTGCAATGCAAGTTGCATTCCATTTCTTTATACAGAATGATGATACATTGGTGATATAAGTCAATGATTAATTTTAATATTCTTTTTTAGAAATGGAAATTTAAATTTAAAAATATGGAGATTACTTAATGTAAAATTACAAGTTATGCATTCGTACGTTGTTATAAGAGAATACATTAATTATGTTTTTTTCTGAACTGCATTACTTTTACAAACATGTTATAATACATTAAATAGGGAATTGCAGAAAAATCAACTAAATGATATGATTCGCACCTGAATTAAGAGTGTTAGAGAAAGACACTTGCTTTTATATAACACCTTAATGCATCTGATGGATATCGCAAAGTAATCCACTGTCAACAATGTCAAGTCACTGTTACTATACAGGCAAATGTAGCAGACAATTCCATGCATGTAACATAAACAAGATGAATGACAAATTCATCTGCTTTTAAAGGTATTGCAGGTTGGAAAATGTTGACATGGATTTCTTCTTACAACAGTACCATGACATTCTTAATGTCCTTTCTTCCACATTTCACCTACATCATATTATACTGCCACTGGCTCATCAGATATCAGTGTGTAAATAAATGTGGTTCCGGTGGCCATTTGGTAACAATAGTGTAAAGTAATTCACTGAACGTGAAGTATTTTTGATAAAGCTCACAGCAACAGGAGTAGATCATTCAAGCCGCACATTGGTCCAGCATTCAATCAGATCATGGCTGCTTTACACTTCTGGTCTTTTCACCAAAATCCCTTGATACTTTAACATATTGGAATGTTACCATCCCAGTCCTGATTATTTCAATTGATCCAAGGGGCACAGTCTTTTGGGAAAGAGAGTTCCAGACTTCACTCCTAAATAACTGAGCTCTAATTTTAAGATCATACTCTGTTGATCTGGGCTCCCTTATCAAAAAAAGTTGTTTCTCTGTATCAATAGGACCATAAGACATAGAAGCAGTCGGTTATTTGAGTCTGCTCCGCTATGATTGATCTGATGCGATAATCCTCAACTTCACTTTCCCATCTTATCCCAATAACCCTTGATTCCCTTATTCATTCAAAATTTATCTGTCTTGGCCTCTTCATCTGAAATTGTGCTCACTGGTCCTAGTCTTTCCCACAAGGGTAAACAACCTATCCTAGCCAATCATCCTGTCATTTTAAACAATTTGATTAAAAAATCCCTCAAATCTTCCAGACTCAAGGGAATGTGAACCATGTCTATGCAACTGCTTCATTATTTAACTCCTTAAGCTCTGGTATCATTCTAGTGAAATTGCATTTTATCTCTTCCATATGTCCCTCCTGAGGTGGATTACCAGGATCTAAATGTGGTATTCTGTCCAAATGAAGCACCACTTGTCCTGTCTTGTAAGCCTTTGGAAACCATAAATGATGCTTACAGTTCCTGAATAAAATTGATATATTACTAAACCTAAAGGGACAAGAATGTTTTGGCAGGTGATGGACGTTCGATACTTTACCAGAACATCCACAGTGACAGTGGTAAAGCTAGTTTTCTGTTTCAAAGGATCAGGCTCAATATCATTATTCAGATCAACAGCCTGGACAGTCAGTGAATAGCGGTGTGTAGTTTCCGCATCCAATAAGTTCAAGAGCTTTAGTTGCCCTGGAAACCAGAAACAAAAAACAATTTTATTGTGTTAGAAAACACAAAACAAATTACATTTTACTCTAAGTGTCTCTTGACATTCGTTGAATGAGTCACTTGAAAAGATCAGATTTAAAAATGCTGCAATAGAAAAAAATAATATTTTGGAACAATTCAAGGAGTTCAATGTAAATAATTTATTTTATGGAATTTATAGTCAAAAGATAAAATTGCTCCTTGATTATGACTCAAACACTGGTCATAATTTATTTCAGAATATATATCATATTAATATATATTAATACAATATATATACCAGAATGTACATCATCCCTGATGATATATTCAGCGATTGATCTGTTTTTTTAATTTGTTCATTGGGATGTGGGTGTCGCTGACTAGCCAGGATTTATTGCCCATCCCTGAGGGCATTTAAAAGTCTGTGGAACTGGAGGTACATGTTGGCCAGATCAGGGTAAAGACAGCAGATTTCCTTTCCTAAAGGACATTAGCGAACTAGGTGGGTTTTTATGACGATTGACAAGGTTTTATGGTAATCATTAAAATATTAGTTTCAGATTTGCATTGAGTTCGAATTTCACCATCTGCCATGGCAGGATTTGAATCTACGTCCCAGAGCATTACTCTGGGTCTCTTGATCACCAGTTCAGCAACAATGCCACTCTGCCACTGCCTCCCCAAATGAGGGACCCACAGAGAAAGTGAACAAGTAGTGTCATAAAAATATGTCTTCTATCTAAGCCAATTCTAATGAGGAAACCTGTCTCTCTGAACAATCTGCTGTGCATAACAAACATCTTCTGTTTTTATTTTATCTTCAACATCACAGTAAAAGCTAACCAGATACGTTGGCTATTTGGTGCGCTAAGAGCATCAAAATCCAGGTAGAGTGTGGAACCCAGCATCAATTTACATTACAGGGCAGTAATCTGTTCAGCGAACTAAAGTGGCCCCAACCTGTTTGTAATAAATGAGATTTTCTTGAGTTAGGAGGAAGTATTTTTCTAAAAGAAACATGTGCATTACCTGTGTTGGGTTCCATGTAAAACTTGGGAGGAATGCCATCATTTCCACCTGTAATGCTACACTTAATGCTGTTGAAAGGAACATCAGCATCAGTGAATTTTACAACTCCAACAATGGTTCCAATCGGGCTGTTTTCTGGAACAGTGAATGTATCACCTGGTGATTTGGGTTCCCATTCATTTTTACGAGTCACTTGGACAATCAGAGTAGCTGTGGCTGTGAAAATCAGACATTGTGGCAGCATTTTAATATGAAAGGATTTAATATGAAAGAATAAACTATTGGCATGATTGAATAAATACAAGTTTCCTTCTACTTACATGTTAAGGAGGGAGTTCCGTCATCTGAAATTCTGATCATTATTGTATGTTTGAATTGTAAACTTTCGAATGTTACATTATCATAATCCAAACCTTTAGGACCAACCTGTAAACATTTACAACACAGATTAAATATCCATTCATGTAAAATGCCATCAAAGTTACTTTTCACCTTACACAGTTTTCTTTTCATATTCATTCTACAATATTTTCTATTGAGTCACAGATTCCTCTTGCAGATTCAGAACTGGATTATCAGTTCGTTATTAAATCACAAGATAAAAGTTGTTCTGTATTTATGTGAGAAATAAATTACATTGGGAAAAATAATTCTGTCAATTGCAGGAAAGAATTTCACTGATAATTATGATTTATTACATAAATAATTATATAATATATGTTGTTCTTATTCATCATGGAGTCATTAGGCGGGATTCTCCAGCCCCAAGACCAGAAGTTCCTGTCCGAGCTCAACGGATCTTTAAACGGTCCACTGAATTTTCTGTCTGGCTGCTACGATTCCCACAGTGGGCAAGATGGGAGAACTTCGACCAGTATCTCACAGAAGGAGACCATTCCATTCATTGAGTCTATGCCAGTTTTCTGTAGTACGATCCAGTCAATCCCATTCGTCCTCTCTAATCCCTTGGCCCTGCAATTTTATTTTCTTCAAGTGCACATCCAATTTCCTTTTGCAATTATTAATCATTTCCAACTTCAGCACAATTGTGAAATACACATTCCAAGTCACTGGCTGTGTAAATGATTTACCTCTCAGATTCCCTGCATCCATTGCCCAGAATCTTTAATCTGTGCTTCCTTGTCCTGGCATGATCAACTGCTGGAAACAGCTTTTCCCCAGTTACTTTGTGCATCTCCATAATCTTGCCAACTGCCCATAACCTTACGCACCACCATAACCTTGCCCATCTCTATCAAATCTCTACTCTATCTCCTTTGCTTTAAGGAGAACAACGTCAGCTTTTCCAGCTTTCAACAAGTCATTGCTGAACTTTGTTGTCTCTTCATCACTAAGAATGCTGGAGACATTTTAGTCGTTGAATGAACAGTATTCCTGTACATCAGTAGGAATTGGTTAAGATGTTTGATAGCCTTGACCCTCAAAGGAGATTTGTGAAGGGCTGTGGCATCAATTTCGTGTCCCAAATACTCACTGGAGGACTGGAAGAACTCACATTTATCCTGGAGGACTCAGTCCATAGTCTTCCAATTTCTGGAGACCGCATCCAAATTCTGAAGATGCTCCTCTTCATCTCTTCTAATAACTAACATCACCCAAATAACACTGGACTCCACTCAGTCTGCTCAGCATCTGATCCATTGCTTTTTGAAACTGCCGGAGTTAATGTGCTATCAAATGGTGACTCCTGATACTGAAACAAATCATTGTGTGTCATGATTGTGGGATGTTCCTGTGGCTTCTTGTCTACATTCATCTGTAAATGTGCCTGCTCGGGTCAATGTTGCTAAAACATTGGCTTACTGCCAATCGCACAAACAAGTCAATGTGGAATAGTGGATATTGTTCCACACACAACTCTGCATGGATGTATTGTTTTTGATGGCTAGTACTATTGGTGAAGCCATTCACACATACTGACAGGCTCCAAGAATCCCATCTTCACCAGTCGTTCTAGATCAACCTCTTCTGTTGGCTGATAGCACAGGCTGTCAACCTTACTTTCAAGCATTTTTCTCGGCTTCTTTCTTTAATTTTCAGTTGAATTGTGGTGTCTTTTGTGCTCCCCAGTTCTCCATCAGCCACGGAGGATTCTATGATTCTATTTGATGTTGTCGTACAGGTGAACAAGTTGTTTTTTTTAAAGCTCTCTTTTACCGATCATTTAGTCGTTTTCAATAATATTTCCTTACCTGCATTCAATGTCAAATTTTATCATATTTTGTTTGACAAGGTTCAGGTGCCATATAACTACAGATAGGTTCTTTACTCAGAGAGCGGTTGGGGTATGGAATGCACTGCCTACTGTGATAGTGGAGTCGGACACTTATGGAACTTCCAAGCGGTTATTGGATAGGCACAAGGAGCACATCTGAATGATAGGGAGCGGGATAGCTTGATCTTGGGTTCAGACATAGCTCGGCACAACATCGAGTGTCGAAGGGCCTGTGTTGTGCTGTACTATTCTAAGTTCTATGTTCTACAGGTTGTTGTTGAAGACCTTCTATGGCTGCACGTTGCAACTGTTTCTTTAGAATGCTTGTAAGACCAGGTTGAATTCACCAGGCCCAATTCAGTAGAGTCTTTTTTAACCGTGTTCAACCATCAATGCTGGATAGTTGCTCTTTACTACCCGTGTTAAGACAAATTTGCTGTTTGCCTGTTAAGTTGCACATCTACTTCAATGCAACTCTTCAGTAGGACCCACTTTACCAATCTTCAAGGCTTTCAATCTTGAAACTTTTTTTTCTTTATAGATAGTCTCTGGCACCAGCGGGACTGTTGCCCCAGTGTTGACTTCCATTCACATTGCTGTCCATCCAGCAGTGGAGTGGCCCAGTATCTATTCATAGAATGTTTGATGGCTAGCACATTCAGTGATAATTCATCCTCAGACTGTGAGTTGCTTCATATCTCTTGACCCTTTTGCATGGATGAAGACTTCTTTTAATGTTTACATGCTGCTTTGGATTGTTCTTGCTTCATACTATTTTTGCTTTTTCTTCCAGCAGGCATGTTCTATATGATCTTTTTTCCACAATTTCTACATTTTCCTTGCACCAGCATTCCACAGCTGAATGCCCTAGCTTCACACAATCAGCAGCACGGACGAGTTTTGAAACTCGTAGGTGTCAATTCAGCTGACATTTTGTGTATCTGAGCATTCAAACTCACTTGCTGAGCTTCTTTCATAGCCAACTCCACTGAAACAGCAATTTCCATGGCCTTTTTCAGAATAAGATTACTCTTGGGCAGGAACCTTTCCTGTATTGCTTCACTGCACAGACCAACCTGTCCCAAATTGTGTCATTCAGCATATCACTAAACTCACAATGCCCTACAAGTCTTTTTAGTACAGCCACAAATTATGTAATTGATTCCCCCTTTCTTTTTGATGTGTTGTGTGGAATCTAAAGTGCTCTGCAATCACCAAAGACTCCAGTGTGCTTGCAGAATCTTTATGATTGGTTCATATGTTTTAGTGCCTGGTTTCTCTAGTTGCATTAAACTTCTGAGGAAATTGAATGTTTTTCCCCTCATCATGCTCAGGAATCCTAATATCTTCTGCTATTTTGTTTGTTCGTGCAAAATAGTCAAAATGCTCAACAAAGGAGCCTCATTGCTCCATATTTTCATCGAAGAGTACCACCGTACCAAAAACCATTTCCTTCCTAGTGGAAGATCCCTGGATGCAGACTTTGCCACATGTTTTCAGCAGCTATCTCGCTTCTTCTGTTTAAACAAAGCACTGAGTAGAGATTCAACCTCTTGTTCTAAACACCCTCAGCTCTATAATTGCCTTGCAGAGGATTATTACTCACGTTCACCTTTCCAATGATGCCCAGAGGACATGCAAGAGCTTTACTTATGAGACTTCCTTTCTGACTTTTAGTTAATTAGTTTTCCTCCCAAGTGGCTGGCAGGCACCGTTCGAGTCCTCATTTTTGTGCTGTGTACTGTGGTATTGACGTTAGGAAGCACAGAGCGTTAAAAACTAACAGCTTTATTTACAAAGTGTGTTCACTACATGGCTGCTCCTTGATGCTGCTAGTGTCCCATGCTCGCAACCTGTGACATTACCGGTGACGACATGCATATATTAATATACGGTGCTTAATGCACCTGAGACTCAGTATAAATATATAATACTTAGCCTGTGGTTACAATCCTTATTCTTAGATGCTGCAGCTAGGAGAAACAGCTTCTCACCATTTAACATTCATGTCCAAGACCTCCAAAAAATATTATGTTTCAATGAGATTCACCTCCCTTGTAAACTACAGAGTCATGAAAATTGTATTTGAACGATAATATTAAAACAACAACAGCAACATGCATTCATAGAAGGTCTTCAACAGAAACTTGTAGTTACATAGCACCTGAGCATTGTCAAACAAAATGTGATAAAATTTGACATTGAATGCAAATTAAATATAACGAGTAGGCAAATGATAACGATACTTAAAACAAAAAGTAAATTTCACTTAGAATAAGCAATGCAATAAAAGTACGCCATGCTAAAGTACAAATATCCACTTCACTCCCCATACTAATGTTGCTACATAGTTCCACAATGAATCCTCGATCAGGAATTCTATCCAGTAATAAATTTCATCTTTGAGTTCCCTGCGCATGATTATAATCTGTCAGGTTCACTTGTACAAACTCTCTCTTCCTCAGGTCACAACAGCCCTGATGATGTAGTTCTCCAGATTTTCTTTTTACCTGATCAATCACTGATATCCCTATTCAAAACTAAACCACTGAGAAAATGCCCAGCTCTTTAGTGTTTTTGAGTTATTTACACAGAATTCCAGGCTTTAGAACTCTTTTTTTATCCAGCTCAAACAAAACCTCTAAGAGCCTCTGTCTATTTTTCTGGCAAACTGAAAACTGGCTTCTTTCTGAAAATGATTTACTCCTTTTCTTCACAAGAATTCTCTGTGTTTGTCTATCTCTACTTGATTTCTCTTTGTGTCTGTGCACCAATCTCCTCCACAGCCCAGCTCTTCTGCTTGCAGCTCTTTGTGCAGGCGAGTCTCACAGTTTCTGTTTGAACCTCCTCCTTTTCATACTCCTTCCAGGTCAAGGGTCTCCAAGTCGCATGGGCCAGTATTTCACACAATCCAAAAAATATATAACTGAACCCTTTACAGTGGCACAGTGGTTAGCACTGCTGCCTCACAACGCCAGGGACCCAAACTTCATTCCAGCCTTGGGTGACTATTTGTGTGGAGTTTGCATGTTCTCCCCATGTCTGCATGGGCTTCCTCCAGGCGCTTCGGTTTCCTCCCACAGTCCAAAGATGTGCAAGTTAGACAGATTGGTCATGGTCAATGTGCAGGGTTATGAGGATAGGGTGGGAAGAGTGGGCTTATGTAGAGCGCTCTTTCGGAGAGTCAGTGAAGACTCAATGGACTGAATGGCCTCCTTCTGTAATGTAGGGTTTCTATGGTTCACAACTGATGCAAATTGATTAAAAAAAATCGTTTTCAAACATTCTTTAAAACATTTGCAAGTTCCACTGACCTTTTAAAAACATTATAAATGTTCCTTACCACACTTCTTCGGCATCAAAAATCATCACATGCTCAATATCTGTATACATCAGTCTCCTGCCTTATCTGGCTTGACTGCTGTCCTTAATTTAAGATCAGCTGACATTATGGTTATTTCTGCAGCTTTGAGCTTCCAGTCCTTCAGCCTACAGAAACAGTGGTGCCATAATAAAGGCACTCTTCTCAAATGGAACATTCTGATGCACAGTTACAAGGCTTATAACTCATTGATTACTGTCACAAGTAGGGATACGTTAACACTGCAATGAAGTTGCTGTGAAAAGCCACTAGTTGCCACACTCTGACACCTGTTCGGGTTCACTGAGGAAGAAATTAGCATGGCCAAAGCACCTTACCAGAACATCTTTCGGACTGTGGGAGAAAACCAGAGCGCCCAGAGGAAACCCATGCAGAAATGGGGAGAATGTGCAAACTTTATACAGACAATGACCCAAGCTGGAAATCGAACCCCGGTCCCTGACGCTGTGAGGCAGTAGTGCTAACCACTGTGCCACCCATGCTGCCCCAGCCACCAGCCAAGTCCATATGAAGGTCCATCCATAACATGCTTGTAAAGATGCTGCTTTGAACTGTGAACTATTGTTAAACTCTGGTGTGAACAGGAATTACACTACAACTACTATGGTCACCCCAGTGGTATGACCATCTCCTGCAGATAGTTTTACACCTTTACCCTTCCGTGGTTCCAGTATGAAAATGGGAGGGACCTGTATCATAATGCATTCCCGATCATTCCAATTCTTTAGTAATGACTGCATACTTACTGATATTTTGTTCTTCTCATTAACAAATCTACCTGCGGAAAAAGCATCCAGGGCTATTGTGTAGGTAAGAAGATTGTTAGGTGCTTTTAAATCATCGTCACTGCAGTTAAGGGAAGCAACAAAGGAGCCAGGTGGATTTGTTTCAGCAAGCACAACACTGGAAGGATATAAAAACACAGTGCCATTACTTTCCAGAACAGAAACTGCCGAGTGTTTGTATTTTATTGCTGACTCTGATCAAAGTATTTTAACATGTGAGGTCAGTGTGTCTTCTTCTCCTCAACATGAATGTTCCTGATTTAAATTATTTCCAGCAGCAAGCCTTTGCAAATATAAAAATAAATATTCTTTAGTACCACACACTTGTCCCAAATGTTTAAAACTCAATATCTCTCGCACACTATCACACAAATTGGATACAGATGATGGGAAAATAGATACAATTGCAATTTGGATGATTTCAGTCTCTTTTGCCACATGTCTGTGACTTCTTGAATGAATTGATGCTTTAGCTGGAGTGGAGATGCTGTAAAAAGAGAAGATTCTCAGTACGCTGCGAGGCTTCTGATAGTTGAATTGCCAGGAGTTTGGCTCTTATATGAGTTTGATGTTGGAACAGGTTGGGGAAGAGTCCTTCTTGTAGTTTGTGTACAGTGTATTATCTATCTATCTGAGTGATCTTGCAGCTGGATTAGATGGTGCTTTTGATGGTATCAGTCATGGTAATCAAGATTAGTTTTTGCTGTAAGTTTTAAGAAGAGCAAGAAACAGTCATGACCGTCTGTGTTCAGTCCAGAATGCCTCTTCCATTAAAGGTGATGGGTTGGGCTGATACACATCCTGTGTTTTAGCTTTCACACTTAGAGAGTTTGGAAACGTGCAGGATTTTTGAAAATTGAATGACACCTTTCATTACCCCTTTTGAATGTCTTTCAGGAGGAGGCATTGAGCTGAATCTTCCAGCCCTGCCTGCTGGCGGGATCTTCTGATCTGGTCAAAGGTGACCTTTCTTCCCTCCCACCTCCTGATCCCCCATGGTGGGTTCCCTGGGCACAGCCACTGAGCGATGCAAATCCCCATTGACTTCAGTGGGACAAGAAAATCTCACTGGCACCCAATGATGAGCTGCCTCTGTTGCTGCAGTATGGGGGGGTAGGGAGGCGAGGAGGGGTTGACTCCAAAATCTTTAATGAATTGGTGGACATGGTTAATGGCTTCCATAATATTCCAGCGATAACCGCTTTAACATAGCAGGAATCTGTCACCAAATTTCTGACTGGGTTGTGAAAGTTTGCAGAGCCCTGTGAAATTGGCCACCTTTGAATGACATGTTGCAAGATAGACTGGCCTGTGGAATTAACAATGTGCCAGCCCAAAAACAAATTATTGACGGAACACAATTTGGAACTAAAGAAGGCCATCGAGACAACTTTATCATTGGAGAATGAAGAGGAAGGAGCTCAGGAACTTCAGGTGACATCGGACAGTAGTGTCCTCCAGTTGGAGGGGCGGGATGGGCCTCACGTAACACCCATTCCTCAACTGAGACCGATGGTATTGGTAAAGTATCTCAGAATCCCTTATAGTAGTGGAACCAGAGTTGCATCACCAGGCAGTCAAGGCCAGTGATAGCCTTCAGACCTCCTAGGGAATATATTCCAGATGGTTGTAGATGCCAAACAGTGAACTTTTGCAAGTGCTGCAGAAGACCACAACTGACACAAAGATACAGGGGCAGTCAAAACATGCATTATTTCAAAAAAAGCGTCAAGGCCAGTACTGGACCACAGCTTGAAGGTAGGCCCACAACCAAGAACAGGGACAATGCAATTAAATTACATCCCCATGACAAAGGTTGTCTCCATAATAGTTACTAGTATATGGCCAACCATTGAAAATGGAGAGGGATATGGGGACTGCAGTTCCCGTTATCGGTAAAATATCTTAGAATCCCTTACAGTGGTGAAGCCCAAGTTGAATAAGGTCAGGAACAAGCTTTAGACTCCTAGGGCATATCTCCAGGCTGCTATTCAGATTCTAATAAAGAAAACACAAAGATCAGGCTGGCCACCTACATGGGCGAGCCATTGAAAATAAAGGGACCACAGCAACTTTAGTGACCTACAGGCAGCAGTCAGCTCGAGTTCCACTCAACATTGCACAGGGACAAAGACCTAGCATTACAGGGAGAGATTGACTCCAATAAATCAAACAGAACTGGCTATCTGGATGTCAGATTTGGTTTCAGTGGCCAAGGATTCTTTCAGTAGGAAAACACGAGACAGATAAATTGATAGAGTCATTCAGCGCAGAAAAGGCCCTTTGGTCTATCAAGTTTGCACTGGGGCGGCATAGTGGTTAGCACTCCTGCCTCACAGCTCCGGGGACCCAGGTTCAATTCCAGCCTTGGGTCACTCTCTGTGTTGAGTTTGTACATTCACCCCGTGGCTGCATGGGTTTCTCCGGATGCTCTGGTTTCTTCCCACAGTCCAAAGATGTGCAAGTTAGGTTGATTGGCCATATTAAATTGACCCTAGTGTCAGGGGATTAGCAGGGTAAATGAGGATTACAGGAATAGGGCCTGGGTTGGATTGTGGTCAGTACAAACTTGATGGACCAAATGGCCTTTTTCTGTACTGTAGGGATTTTATGATTTTAATAACTACCACTGAAGTCACATTAATCTCATTTTCCTGCACTTCTCCCATATCCTTGAATGTTTTGATATTTCAGGTGCTCATCCAAATACTTTTTAAAAGTTCCCAGACAGTGCATTCCAGATTCTCACCGCCCTCTGAGCATAAAAAGTTCTTCTCAAATCCCTTCTGAATCTCCTGCCCCTTATCCTAAAACACAGCCCCCTCATGATTAACCCCTCAACCAAGGGAATGGTGTAGAAAGAAGAGCTTCACTTTAATTAAAAGGAAGAACTATTGAAGGGTATGTCTATTGGAACAAAAATTTCAATGGTTCCAATTAGGGAGTAGCCTTTCAATCATATTGCAACCTAAGCTCGGAGTCTGGGGCTCTGTTCTTTAAAACAAAAGGGTTTTAGTCTATTGGAGTTAAATGGAGATGGAGGTTAGAGTAATTTTTTTTATTTCTTTTCAATCTTTTTCTTCTTAATTTATTTGAAATTTTCACTTTTATAGTAATTTCTTTGTTCATTTAACAGAAGTTTAGAAATGAATGCAGTGAGCTGATTGATCCTTATTCCGAGTTTAAAAATGATTGTAAAGTCACAACGCCACCCTGGTGGAATTAAAGGAATATTATGATGTCTGTTTTCTCACAGTAGCTTCATACAGAATGATATTGTTCACATTGTACACATTGACGTTAAGTACTCACGTGTAAAGTGTCGGACTACAGTGCGGGGCATTGTCATTAATATCAATTATATTAATGGTCACCGCTGCTGTGACAGAATGGACTCGCCCTGTGTCATAAGCTCTTATTTCCAATATCTGTACATGAGGGAATGTGGTGTCTTCATAATCTGCACAATGAACCAGTCTGAGTTCACCGGTATCTGTGAGAAGCAAGGTAGCAAAACAAGCCATTTAAATCATTTTGTATTGAGAGTTCAGCAAAAGTAGAGTGAAAATTTGGAAATAGTGATCATAACTTAATAGATTCAGAATAGGAACAGAAAAAGTCAAAAACAAGTGCAATTCACTGGAAAAAAAAACAAGATAAAAGGAGGCCCTACTAAACTGAATAAGTGGCTTTTTTTTAAGTATATTAGTTTAGCAATGAGAAATATTTAAATGGGGGATAGAAAGCATTCAAAATAAGTACCTCTAAATAGAAAAAACAGTGTTGTCTGGATTCCATAATATATCACAACAGATCTATAACTGAGAAGAGGCATTTAGACTGATAAAGAGAGCTACCATAGATGTAATAATATAGAATACTTGATAATAGGATAACTAAAAAGGCTTGAGGAAAAAAAATGCCAGAAATATAAAAACTTTGCAAAACAAAGAGCAAGGAACAAAAAAAATTACAGCACAACAACAGGCCCTACAGCCATCCAAGACTGTACTAACCATGCTGCCATTCTGAACTAAAACCACCTACCCTTCTGGGGACCATATCTTATAGAATCATTGAATGCAGAAGGAGTCTGTACTGACCACAATCCCACCGAGGTCCAATCCCCATGCATTTACACTAGCTAGTCTCCCTGGCACTAAGAGAGAATTTAGCGTGGCCAATCCACCTAACCCACACATCTTTGAATTGTGGGAGGAAACCAGAGCACCCGGAGGAAATGCACGCAGACACAGGGAGAAGGTGCAAACTCCACACAGACAGCAACCCAAGCTGGGGAATCGAACCCAGGTCCCTGCTGCTATGAGGCAGCAGTGCTAACCACTGTGCCACCATGCTGCTCCTACCTCTTATTCCCATCCTATTCATGTATTTGTCAAGATGCCTCTGAAAAGTCACTATTGTATCTGCTTCCATTACTTCCCTGGCAGCAAGTTCCAGGCACTCACCACCCTCTGTGTAAAAAAAACTTGCCTTGTACATCTCCTTTAAACATTGCACCTCGCACCTGAAACCTATGCCCCCCTAGTAATATAATACCACATTAGTAAGAAAAAAAAAATCAAGAATAGAATAGTCAAGATAAAGGTTGGCTTTTAATAAGAAAAAGGGACAAGCTTGTCATGGAATTGGAAGGAAAAGCAGATACTAAATATGGTTTTTGCCTCAGATTTCAGTGAACAGATCGTTAAAATTAAAGGAACACTGCAGTGGGGTTTGCAACAGTTTTGGAGGTTACTATAGAAAAGCAATAGTACCAAATAAGTTAGTCAATAGTCCCCCACAGCCTGGTTATCATTTACAATAATCCCGTGACGAGGAGGGGAAGAAAGGCAGAGACTATGGCTGGAATTCTCTGATGTTGTACACCCCGGCCACCCGCTGCCAACGAGAACGGAAAATTTGACGCTCAGCCAAGTCTCCATGGACAGCAATGGGACTGGAGAATCCCAGTCACAAGCAAGGTGGGAGAACCTTGGCCTATATAACTGGCTTGTACAATTCTGGGTAAAGAGAAAAATCTGAGGTGACACCTGTGATCGCGCTGTTTGACAAGGGGTACTGGAGTATACCATGAAATTATGGGCTGGCTGGTCTTACTTCAGTTGGTGGTAAACTGAAGGAATCTGGGATATAGGATAAAACTACTGAACAATTGCAGAAACATGAATCAAGACAAGTCACCATACATTTCTAAAAGTCTGAGTTTCAATCTCATAGAATTCCCTGATGAAATAACGAAAGGAATGAATAAATGTAGCAGTAAATGTGGCTCATACTGATTTTCAAAAAGTACTTAATAAGATTCCACATACAGGAATAAGTGTCTGTAGATTCATGATGATATTACCAGGAATGAAGAAAAAACTTTTTTTCACTAAAACTGATGAGGTTAATGGGTGACCAATTGCAGATTTTCCAGATTATCAAAGGATATGGTAATATTAATAGTAGAAGACCGATTCCATTGGTTTTGAGATTTTGAGGAGAACACAAAAGTCAAGATAATTGTAAAAGTAATTGAAGAGGAGGTTAGAAAGATAGAGGGCGGGAACTTCTGGCTGCACTCACCTCAAGTCTGGAAAATCCTGACCAAGGTCAAAGGGCCTTTGTATAATCCGTGTTCTGCCTGCCATGAGTACTGGGACAGGAAAATTCCACCAAGAGTCTTTTCAAAGAGGCACCTGGAAATTCCATGTTTGTTCTCCAGATTTACTGCCTCGACTTTGCTGGCGAAACCGGGGGAAAAAAAACATACAAAGGACAGAGAATGGCTGCTTAAATGCTATCTTTTCAGGGGTCTCTGCCAATCCTCTGCTGGAGTTTGAGAGAGAGGTTGTGGGATCCCCCTAGAAAATCCCCACTGATGCTGTCAGACCGTGGAATTCTTTACGACAGACGATAGCTGAAGTGAATTATTTTAAAAGGGGTGCTATATGGTGTGTTCCCAGGGATAGTGAAATTACACAAGGCACCTTGCAGGGAGAAGTATCAGTGTTGTAACACCCAATCACTGTAAACTAGCCAAAACATTTTCTTCAGTATGTTGTAAAATGACAATTGTCCAGATCGCACATCTAAAAGTATAAAATGTAAAACCCACCTTCATCAAGGGCAAAACCCTTGTGGCTGCTGGCAAACTCATAAAAAACTTTGTCATCCACATCGTGGTCAGTTGCTGTGAACTTTGCAACGATAGTCCCCGCAGCCTGGTTATCATTTATATTTACAACAGTAGGAGCATTTCTAAAAAAATAAAAATCAATAAATTGTCAACTATCAGTCCTGATAAAGTACCGTTGATAATTTAATTCTTAGCTTATTTACCATTACAGAGACATTTTTGAGAAATGGGCAGCACAGTGGTTAGTACTGCTGCCTTATAGCACCAGGTTCAATTCTGGCCTCGGGTCACTGTCTGTGTGGAGTTTGCACATTCTCCCCATGTCTGCATGGGTGTCGTCCAGTTTCTTCCCACAGTCCAAAGATGTGTGGGTTAGGTGCATTGGCAATGCTAAATTGACCCTAGTTTCGAGGCATTAGCAGGGTAAATGTGTGGGGTTACAGGAATAGGGCCTGGATGGGATTGTGGTCAGTGCAGACTTAATGGGCCAAATGGCTTCCTTCCGCACTGTAGGGATTCTCTTCTATGAGAATGGTAACAGATAAATGATTATGCTGCAATGTGGCTTTAATTGTTTCCCAGAATTGAAGGTGAACATCTCAGTCTGGAAGATGAGCTGCCAATGAAGGTTTCCAACATGCTGTACTTTCTTCATTGTCAACAGTACAGACACCTCTGAAACACGTATCAATTTCTCAGATATTAGCATGGAGAGTAACATTACAAAATTTGGAAGAGCAAAATATGGCAAACCGTCAGGATGATACCAAGAGTCTGCTGTGTAGGCTAAGCAGAATGTGCAGAACAAGTGGGAGATGGCATTTAATTCAGAGAGATGTGAAGTGCCTGGTCAGGATATTAGGATTCTGCTTTCTGGCAGAAGGAACAAGAAGAGCAATGAAGACTAAGTGACACCGTTCTAAAGAATGTCTGGGTACGGGGGTGGGGGGAGGGTGATTGTGATGGGACATACTGAGAGAGTTGTTAGCAAAGCCTATGAGATTCATAAGACACACTGGCCAACTTTTTCTGATCATTCCTATTGGCAGGATCTTCCAGTCCCACCGATGGTGACTTCCTTCCACAAGGTCCCTGAGAGCAGAAGGTGCGAACACTGGGAAAACCTATTGCTAGCAGCCAATAGTGAGCTACCTCCACGGGGCTACACAGGAAATCCCACCCAGTGTACAAAAGCAAGGAAGTCATATTGAACCTTTATGAAGTTCTGGCTAAACTATTCAGTTCATCCAGGGTGGCACAAAGATTAGCACTGCTGCCTTACAGAGCCAGGGAATTCCGGGCCTGGGTCACTGTCAGTGTGGAGTTTGTACATTCTCTCCACGTCTGCGTGGGTTTCCTCCAGGGCTCTGGTTTCCTCCCACACTCTAACGATGCCCAGGTTAGGTGCATTGACCCGAACAGGCACCGGAATGTGGCGACTAGAGGAATTTCACAGTAACTTCTTTGTCGTGTTAATGTAAGCCTTACTTGTGACTAATAAATAAATAAGCTTTAGTTCTGGTCTCCAGTTTAGGAAAAATGCGAAGGTCCCTGAGATGATGCAGAGAAGGTTTGCCAGAGTTGAAGGATTTCAGTTACAAGGTTAGGCTGGAGAAGTTGGAGTTGTTCTCCTTGAAGCGAAGGAGATTGAGGGGAGATTTGACACAGGATTGAGACAGGGTTGGATAAGGTCAACAAAGAAAAGTTCCCATTAGCTGATGATACAAGAGCTATGGGGCACAGATTTAAGCTTTTGGGCAAGAGTTGTATGGGGTATGCACAGAAGAACATTTTACACATTTGAATAAGAAACTCCAACCTACTGCTGATGAGAAGATGAATGATTTCAAATGGATATTGGAATGGCACTTGAAAGAAATAAATTGCAGGTTACAGAAATAGCGTGGGGGAATGGGACTGACTGGGTTATCCACA
This sequence comes from Carcharhinus amblyrhynchos, assembly GCF_965287045.1. Classification (NCBI taxonomy): domain Eukaryota; kingdom Metazoa; phylum Chordata; class Chondrichthyes; order Carcharhiniformes; family Carcharhinidae; genus Carcharhinus; species Carcharhinus amblyrhynchos. Next base: position 106,342 of record NW_027650216.1, on the reverse strand, counting down.
ATGAGCTAACATGGATTTCCTGGGCTGAATGGTCTTCTATGCTCTGTTGACTCTAACTCTGAAGTTAAATCTGAAAAACTATCTTTCTTGCCCCACCTTTTCCAGTACTGAATAACTAGCACATAATTGCCAATTGATACTAATGTCCTGAACAGGTATACCCAGTCATGTATGATGTCCTTTAGTCATGTATTGCTTTTCCTTTATTGTTACTGGGCCAATATCCTGGAACTCTTTACCAGAGAGTTCTGTCAGAACAATACTTTCACCACATGGGTAGCAGAGGACTTGTTGTGGCATAGTGATAGCACCCCAACTGCTGGATAGAAACTCCAGATTCAAGTCCAAAGTCTGGACCTGTTGGCCACAGAAGGAGCATTCAGCAGGCTGATAATTAGCTTGGAAATCCTTCCACCACTTCCCCAGTATTCTCCAAAGGGTAAAAGAAACAGTGTAAAGACATGTTAACAATAATAACAACCATATGGGTTACCACAGTTCAAGAAGAAGGTTTACCATTGCCTTCTGAAGGGAATTCAGGAGTGGGCAATACATTTGAACCTTATCAGCATTGCCATATCATGGGAATTTATTTAGAAAAGAAACAGGCAGGAAAATCCACCTGGGGCAAGAGTTATAATGAAAGGAGATAGGGTGTACTGGTATATTGTGATTAGCTTTTCGCCAGAGAGCTATATCTTGTTACAAACATGTTGCTGGTTATTGGGGTCTGTGGTGCACTACAAGTACAAATGAAGCTACTGCTGAAAACAGACAATATAAATAGTAAGTACAAAGCTACAATAAGAAACAACTGCAGAAGTTTCAATTCAAACTTGCTACTCAACTCAAAAATATGAACTTTAAACCCAAAAAATATTAACTTTAAGCCACCAAGAATGGATGTGGGGAGTTTGTTTCCAATTGTGGGTAAGTTCAGAACAAGTGTGGTATGGATCTAAGACAGCACTCAAATATTGTGAAATCTACAGCCACATGGGGTGGTTGAGGGTGATAGCATTCACATTTAAAGGGAAACCCAATGCAGACACCAGGAAGAATTGAATAAAGGGATAAAGTCTCCAGGTGGGAAGATCAATTAGAATTAAAGGAAAAATGTGAGCCAAATGTGCACCAGCATAAACCAGTTGGACAGAATGGCTTGTTTAGCTACTGTAGGTTCAATGTAATTAACAGGAAAAACTTACTTAAAGAGTTCAGTTCTGCCCCTGGGTTCAGTTTTTGTTCATTAGGCAAAACCAAACTACAAACTGGCAAATTGGTTCACGTGTTTATTTGAAGAAACCACCTCATAACAATCAAACTGAATAACTATGTTCTGAGTCTGTAAATGGTGATTGTTACTCACATGTAGATTGGGGATTCATCATTGACGTTCTGGATGTTAATGGTGATGGTACCTGTGCAGGATTTTGAAGGAACCTTTCCTTCGGCAACAGAAATGATCATCTCGTATTGCTGTTTTGAAGAAAAGTCACATATTGCTTATTCTGACAGCAAACACGTTGGAGATCATGCTGGTAATCTTCAAACCTGTCTACTATCCATACATACCTTCACTCCATTGTCATAGTCAAGGGGCTGATCAGTCTTGGTGATGACTCCAGTGTTTGCATCCAACCGAAAGTACTTGACGGCTTCATTTTGATCATTTATTACAGTAAACTGGAAACAAAGTGACTGTTAATGAACTCAACTCTTAGTTAATCGGTTCCAAATGTACTAACAATGTGCGGTAACACAAGCATGAATGTGCCAAGCTGTTCCTTACCCATATTTTTATTGTATTCTTATTTGTTTTAGATGGTAACATAGGGTAGGTTTTTCTGGTGCCACCTGGATCGTTGGATCCTGCCAAAAGAAAGCAGGCGTGACCTTACCTGCCATTCATGCCACTTTCCTGCCACAGCAAAGCCGGAGAATTTGGCGGCCAGCCAAATTTCCGTTCAGTGCGGCAAGATGGGAAATTCCTGTGGACATGAACAGTGTTAAGATTCTGGTCAATGGTTTTTTTGGCGGGTCCCCCCAATAGCTGGTCCCATGACCCAGCCAGAAATTTCCAGCCATCGTGAGTGTGTAAACACATACACACTTCCGTGTGCAGGGCACAATCTAAAACCTTGTGGGCGAAACAACACTTTGAAGTGTTGTGAACAGTGAGAAGGATAGTGTTGAACTTTAAAAGAACATAGACAGGCTGGTTCAATGAGCAGACACGTGGCAGATGATACTGAATGCTTAGAAGTGGAAAGTGATTCATTCTGGTAGGAAAATCAAAAAGGGCAATATGAATGAAAGGATTCTACTCTAAATGGGACGGAAGAACAGATGGACTTGAGGTAAACGTGCACAATGCACTGAAGGTAGCAATGCAGTTTGAAAGAACGGTTAATAAGGCATACAGGATTCTGGCTTTATAAATAAGAGCATAGAGTACAAAAGCAAGAAAGTTGTGATAAACCTGTATAAACAGCTGGTTTGGCCTCCCGTGGAATTCTGTGTCCAGTTCTGGGCACCACACTTTAGGAAAGGTGTGAAGGCATTAGAAATGGTGAAGAAAAAACTCACAAGGATGGACCCTGGGATGGGGACCTTCAGTTACAAGAATAGATTGGTGAAGTTAGGAATGGTTTCCTTGGGGAAGAGGAAGTTGAGAGGGGATTTTATAGCAGTGTTCAAAATCATGAGGGATCCAAGCAGAGTAGATAGGAGGAAACTGTTTCCATTGGTGGAAGGATCAAGAACCAAAGAACAGCAATGTTAAGATGATTGGAAGCGACAGTGATAGAAGGGAAAACCTCTATATGCAGCAAGTTGTTAGGATCTGGAATGTAATGCCAGAGAGTGAAGGCCGGTTCAATCATGCTTTTTAATAGACTTTTTTGAAGAGGAAACCTTTGCACTACTGAAGGGAAAAAGAGAATTGGCATTAGGTTCATTCCTTTTGCAGAGATGGGCTGAATGGCCTTCTTTGGTGCTGTAACCATTTTATGATTCTACATCAAATCTCCATTGGAATTACACACACAAAGCCAAGTCCGGGATCTGTGTTCAGTTGGGTGGGAGTGACAACAGGACCCAGATGCAAGGACTAAGGAGAGAAAGAGGGAGGATAAGTGGGGGGTTTGAGGGAGAGTTAGAGAGAGGAGTTTGCCCTCTTCTTTGTCAGTTGCAGATCTCTTTTTCAACAGCCAAAGAGGGATAGGATGCTGATACTCCTTTTACTCATCCTACAATTCCATGGTTTATTTCTCAGGATGGGATCGGGAAGACAATCGAGGGATAGAGTAGAGGGAGGGTGGGGAAGGGGTGGTGGGGAGTTGGGGGTTGGTCGCCAGGGTTAATAAGCCTTTCCTCCCAATCTGACATTGCACATAAGTCTCAGTGATAGATAGGTGAACTGATGTGAGACAATTTCAAAATGATGTTCAACTTTTGATGGAAGCAGAAGTGCTTGAAACAGAACTGTGGGTGACAGGGGATGGAAATAACGATAATAAAACACGTCCACCACGGAGGCCACATTGGAAGGACAGATGTTTGAGGGAGCTGTTACGATAAGGTATTGGTTAAATACCTATTGTTGTCCAGGGCTGTCTAACTCATTCAGGAGGTAGACATGGTGTCATAGCTCTCTGGAGCAAATGGAAATGGACAAAAGCAGCACAGGACATCTTCTGGAGGACCACAAGCTATCAGCTTACACACACTGGACTGTGAGTTGGGGAAAGAGGTCAAACAGACGGGTGTACTGTGGTCTGAATTTTTGCAGGGCCAGGAAGGATCTTTAGCTAAGCCAAAATGGCACCGCCATCCCAATTTTGGAATTCCTGACCCCAAACCTGGCACGCACCATTTATCCTGACAAGGGGGAAGATGGGATTGGGTTATCATTTATGGAGGCAGTTGGACATTGAAAAGTGCAGCTGCCTTCAAATAGATTTTATTCTCATCAGTGGGAGATCTAACACGTGACTTATGTGCTTTAAACCTTTAGTAAACTAGACTTGTATCCTCTAGAGATTTGAAGAATGAAATGTGATCTCACTGAAATCTACAAAATGCTCAAAGGAATAGATAGGGTAGACATGAATAAAATGTTTTTCCTGGTTAGGGAGCCTAGAACCAGGGCACACCATTTCAAAATGAGAGCGAAGCCACACTCCAAAGATGTGCAGGTTAGGTTTACTGACTATGCTAAATTGCCCCTTAGTGTCAGGGGGATTAGTGGAGTAAATACATAGGGTTACAGGGAAAGGGTCTGGTTGGGATTGTCGTCAGTGCGGGCTCAATGGACCAAATGGCCTCCTTCTGCATTGTAGGGTTTCTCTGATTCTTCACAACATACGTTCCTACTTATCTTTGTGTCATCTGGAAATTTAGCGACAATGTCTTCTCTCATCTTGCCCACCGATCATGATCGAACTAGCTTCTCTCAGACCCAGTTTGCCCTTATCCTTCTGCTGCAATATTTCCTACCCAACTGGCCCATCAAACGAGGCTTTTCATGTGCAGTACGCCTGCAGAATGATAAAATTAGAACTGCAAAATGATAGGGAAACCTTTCACATTTTCAAACCTCAAAACAGACACCCAACGCTACAGTTAAAGTTAAACTCCAGGCCAACATTCCAGATCAAGCCAGGAAGATGACAAAAGTGATGATGGTGCGAGACAAAAATATGCAACAACATTACAATAGGAGAAGTGTAAATGGTTATAGAATGTCCAATATAAGTTGGGAGAAGTGCTTATGATTCAAAATTGTTAAACTGAGTGTTAAATCCAGATGGTAGTAAAATGCTGAGGAAGGAGATAAGGTGCTGTTCCTCCATTGAGTGTCACTGGGGCAGTAATCCAGTCAGAGTGGGAGTGGGATTGAGAATTAAAAGAGCAAACAATTTGAAGTTCAGGATTGTATCCTATATTCTAGCAAAGTAATTTTAACTGCAATGTATTCTGCTTTTGAACATGATATGATTGGTTGGCATTTGATGGAGGCAATGGAAATCCCGTGTCATCCTTTTTAGAGAATCCTGTCATATTCAGTGCCACTCGGGCACTTAACTAGACAGCAACAAGCCTTCCCCAGGATGAAGGACCCTGGAGGTTGAAGTTCAACCCGCCAAGAACTGCTGGCGAATCACAAGTCGGTGGCTCTTTTGAACTGCAACTCCACTGGGAAAGCAATGGCTTCTGCTAGTATGAAATCCACCTGGGACTGAGTATCATTGATGAATCCTAGGCACAGATAACTGATAGTAAGAGAGGCCTTGTAGGGGATTGGGGGGAGGGGTGGATTGGGGTCCACAGCAGGATCAACAGGCCTTGCCCTGTTTTCCCTTCTTGATGCCAGATCTCTCAATCAGGTACTGAGTGCCTTTGAATGAGGGCAAACCCCCAACTTCCTCTGCTTCCCATTCTCGCCCAAAGGGAGTCAGGAACCGACCCCACGTGATGATCACCCTGCTCGCCGTTGGGTTAGTACCAGCTGCAGCACCATGAGATCCTCAAGTGGGCCATTCAAAGGCCTCAAGTGGTGTGGGATAGGAAAGCTCTCCACAGGCCATCTCCCCACAGAATTAATTGGGTAGGAAGGCAAAGCAGTCTCCACATGCAATCTTCCCACCTGACAAGATGCACACCCTGCCACCACACTCGCCACGGGAGAAGGCACGGAAGTCCATCCATTATCTCAATTGAAGTTACTAACTAACGAATGAATTAGCTGAAGGATTGATCATTTGTGATTTTTCTTACTTTAATAGCTTCACTCAAGTCAGGATCATTTGCAATAATCCTATACACAGCTTCAAAGGCAGGGAAGTCTTCCGGAATAGTTGTTGAGTCACCTGTTTGAAATGTACAGAAGTTACAATTGATGAAATGAGGGTACTGCTAATGTGGAATGCACAGCAAGCACAACTGAGATTTATAGAAGACACTTTCAATATTTTTAATGTAATATTTGCATCAAATATTGATGCAGGTCACATGTAATCAAAATAACAATTGCACAAGAATTAGAAATCAGTAGTTAAGTATTTGCAGAATACATTCATAAAATGTATTCACACTTTAAAGTACATTAAGGTAACTGTCATGGCTTTATTTATCAAACTCATGGAAACCTTCAGTGACTGAGGCTCCTCACTCTGAGAGAGAAGTTGGGAAATGATTGATACCTCAATTACATCATTTTATTCAATATTCTTCTATTCCATGACAATTTAAAAAGAACATAAAGTAGTCACAGGCCCATTAACTTGACTCTACCATTATGGTTGATCTTGGGCTTTAACTCCTTTTGCCAGCTCTCCATATACATTGAATCATAGGATGCCTACAGTACAGAAGGAGGCCATTTGGTCCATTGTGTCTGCACCAATCACAGTCCCACCCAGGCCCTATCCCCATAACCCCACTTATTTACCCTGCTAATACCCAGACCTAAGGTGCGATTTAGCATGGCCAATCAACCTAACCTGCACATCTTTGGAGTGTGGGAGGAAACCGGAGCACCCAGAGTAAACCCATGCAAATACGGGGAGAACACGCAAACTCCACAGTCAGTCACCCAAGTCGGGAATCAAACCTGGACCTCCGGCGCTGTGAGGCAGCAGTGCTAACCACTGTGCCACCATTTCTTGATTTCCCGAGAGACCAAGAATCCTTCTTTGGCAATCTTAAATATATTCAATGAAGGAGCATCCACGATCTGCTGGGGTAAAGAATTCCAAGATTTACAAGCCCTTTGAGTGAAGTAATTTCTCCTTATCTCAGTCCGAAATGATCTGTCCCTTATCTTGAGACGGTGTCACTGTATCTTAGATTCCACAACCCAGAGTGGGAACAATCTCTCAGCCCCTAACCTGTCAAGTCCTCCAGAATGCTCAATGAAGTCTCTTTACTCCAGTGGATATAATCCTAATTTACTCAGCCTCGGATCATATAGGACAAAGTCTTCATCCGAGGAATCAGTTTAGTGAACCTTCGCTGTGCTTCCTCTAATGCATGTAAATCCTTTTCCTTCAATATGGAAACCAAAACTGCACACTGTATTCCAGATGTGGTCTCACCAGAGCCCAGTATAACTGTAGCAAATCTTCTTTGTTCTTGTACTCTAATCCCTTGCAATAAAGGCCAGCATGCCATTTGCCTTTCTACTTGCTTGTTATATCTGCATTTATAGATTTGATTAATTTGTGCTTCTAGCCGTGGGTTTTGTCATCCAGGACCATGCAACCTGATTTTGGACAAGGAAAGGCTGGAACTTCCTAAGGGATTTTCCACTTATGAGCTTTCAGTGAATGGAAAATCTTGTAGATCCTGCCGTCTTCTATGTCTGAATTCTCAATGCACACTCAATTTAAAATTTCCTTAGTGTGAATTTGCATATTTTCCTCTGTGTTCAGTGCAGTTAGCACATCTTTGAAAGCTAATCTCAGGAAAATCATTGAACTCCTACAGTCCAGAAAGAGGCCATTCTGCCCATTGAGCCTGTACTGTCAATACGAACGTAAAAACTAGGAGCAGGAGCAGAAGTAGGCTATTTGGACCCTCAAGCTTGCTCCGCCATTCAATAAGATCATGGCTGATCTTTTTGTGGATTCAGGTCCACTTACCCGCCCACTCATTATAACCCTTAATTCCTACACTCTTCAAAAATTTATCTGTCCTTGCTTTAAAAACATCCAATGAGGTAGCCTCAACTGTTTCACTGGGTAGGGAATTCTACATATTCACAACCCAGTCTACTCAGTCTCTCAGTCAACAATCCCACCCAGGCCATATGCCTGTAACCCCATGTATTTTCCCTACTAATCCCCTGACACTAAGGCCAGAATTTTACCATCTCACCCGCCACGTAATCGGAGTGGGCTGGGGTAGACCGTGGAAAGGTCCGTTGACCTCAGGCAGGACTTTACAGTTTGGGGACGAACAAGGCCGTAAAATCCCGAAATAAAGATCAATTTAGCATGACAAATCCAATTAAACCGCACAGCTTTGGCATGTGGGAAAAAACTGGATCACCCAGAGGAAACACATGCAGACATGGGGAGAATGTACAAACTCCATACAGACAGCGATCCGAGGCTGAAATTGAACCCGGGTCCTTGGCGCTGTGAGGAAACGGTGCTAACCACTGTGCCACCGTGTTCAAAATATAAACTCAGACCATATAACAATAGATTGTGTCCAGCTAGATTGGAACAAAATTAAAAAGGATTAAATTGTATTATTAAATTTGTTTTTAAACCTCTTCACGTAGTAACCTTGGGGAATAATTTTCAAGCAAGCACTGTAAACAAAACATAGCCTAAAGAGTCATTTAAATCTATTTTGTGATGCTGGCTATAATAGACTCATAACCTTTTCCCTGGAGAATCATTAGGCCAGACCAGAGATGGGATAAGAGAGCACAACCCATTAATTTCCCCAACTGCATGATTGAAATTAAGTTCTCATTACACAAGTGGACTTATTTATAATTGTAGTTATAAAAGTCAAAATTATTATTGCTCCTTCAGAGGGGAAGAAACAACGCTGACTTCTTCCACACTTAACACAATTGTTTTCCAACCTATAAACTTACCTGAAACAGTTCCAAGTTTCTGAGTGAGTCCACTCACTCAAATTGTCCACTATTTCATAACCCGACGTCAGATTTTGCAACACCAGATGTAGCATAGGAAATGCGTTAGAAAAGCAGCTGGTCAAGTATAAGCTAGTAATTCGTTATCAGCTCTATCATCACCTATTGTTAGAGGTTGCTTCATTCGAATGAAGTAAAGAATAACATTCACTGATAGTTCACTTACAAAAGTAAATATACAATTATTCTGAACTTTCATGAGAACCCGTTTGGTTCAAGTAGAGGGGAGCTGATTTGTAGGAAGTAGGAGGGTCCCAAGTTTGATTGTTCAATATTACTACAGGGTATAATGGAGTGGCATGTGATGTGCTGTTTCTGTATGATGTGGGAGCTGGTGGACCCCAGGGTCCTTCCCAGTGACCATGTCTGCAGTAAGTATTGGTTGCTGGAGGAGCTCCAGCTCAAAGTAGATGAGCTGGCCTCTGAGCTACAGACACTGAGGCTCATCAGGGGGAGGGAGGGTGCCATTGATAATAGGGTGCAAGAGGCATCCACCCCCCCTAGACTGGCTAACTCTAAGGGTCAGGAACAGGAGGGGGGTGGGGACCGGAGGAAGGGGGGTGGGGACTGGAGGAAGGAGGGTGGGGACCAGATGCCTCAGCCTCTCAATCTGCTTAACAGGTTTGAGGTTCTTGCTTCCAGTGTGGACAAGAACGAGGGCTGTGAGGTTGGTGAGCAAACTGCACACGGTACAATGATGCAGACAAAGGTCATGGGCAAAGAGAAGGTGAAAAGGAACGTAGTAGTAATTGGGGATAGTGGGGTGAAGGGTATTGACACTGTCCTTTGTCACAATGACAAAGTGCACAGAAGGGTGTGTTGTCTGCCTGGTGCTCGGGTACAGGATGTCGCATCTGGGCTGCAGAGGAACCTGGAGTGGGAGGGTGAGAATCCGGTCGTTGTAGTACATGTGGGTGCCAATGACGTAGGCAAAATGCGAACTGAGGATCTGGGGAGGGAGTTTGAAAAGCTGGGAATGGAATTAAAAAGTAGAACCGACAAGGTGGTTATCTCCGGACTACTGCCTGAACCGAGTGCAGACAGGTGTAGGGTTGATAAGATTAAGGAAGTGAATGGGTGGCTCAGGGATTGGCGTGGGAGGAATGGGTTTGAATTTATGGGGCATTGGCATCAGTATTGGGGTAGGTGGGACCTGTTCAGGTGGGATGGGGTGGGTCTGAACCGTGCTGGGACCAGAGTCCTGGCTAATAGGACTGTAGATAGGGCTTTAAACTAATTGGGGGGGGGGGGGGGGGGGGGGGGGCGCGGGGGGGAGGATGCGAGGGTAGGTGACATTACGGGGTCTAAAGTAAAGGAGAGGGTGCAGGTAAGGGGGGAGGCCAAGGATGCCCCAATAATAAAAGGAGTAGGGGGTGTGAGTATGGTTGGTGGCATTCCTGCAAATAGGATACAGGTGAAGGCTGGGATGAAGGCACTTTATCTGAATGCTCGAAGCATTCGGAATAAAGTGGATGAGCTGGTGGCGCAGATCAGCACAAATGGATATGATCTGGTGGCCATTACAGAGACGTGGCTGCAAGGTGACAGGGACTGGGAGCTGAACGTCCAGGGGTATCAAGTGTTTAGGAAGGATAGGCAGGAGGAAAAGCGGAGGGGGGGGGGGGGGGGGTGCGTAGCTCTGCTGATTAAGGATAGCATCAGCGTGGTAGCAAGGGATGATATTGGAGCCAAACAGCAGAACATGGAATCGTTGGGGTGGAGATTAGGAACAGCAAAGGGAGGAAGACGCTGGTGGGTGTCGTTTATAGGCCCCCGAATAATGATCTGGAGGTGGGGCAGGCTGTTAACGTGCAAATAAATGCGGTGTGCAGGAATGGAACGGCGGTAATTATGGGGGATTTCAATCTACATATTGATTGGTCGACCCACGTTGGACACGGTGGGCTCGAGGAGTTCTTGGAATGCTGCCGGAATAGCTTCCTCGAACAGTGCGTGTTGAAGCCAACGAGGGAGCGAGCTATCTTGGATCTGGTGCTATGTAATGAGGCGGGTAGAATTAGGGAACTTGCGGTGAAGGATCCTCTTGGGAAGAGTGATCATTGTATGGTGGAGTTTCTGATGCAGATGGAGGAGGAGAAAGTGGGTTCCCGGATACGCGTCCTTTGTTTGAATAGAGGGGAGTATGGTAGGATGAGAGAGGAATTGGCGAATGTTGACTGGGGGAGTACGTTGGGAGGTAGGTCTGCTGAGGAACAGTGGAGGATCTTTAAGGAGATCTTTCTTGGTGCTCAGGAGAAATTTATTCCGATGGTTAAAAAGGATCGGAGGAGGAGAGGAAATCAGCCGTGGATAACGAAGGAGGTGAAGGAAAGTATTAAATAAAAAGCAGATGCATTTAGAGTAGCTAAGAGTAGTGGGTGAGAAGAGGATTGGGAGAGGTTTAAATGTCAACAAAGAATGACAAAGAAATTGATAAAGAAGGGTAGGATAAACTATGAAGCTAGGCTAGCGCTTAATATAAAAAAGGATAGCAAGAGTTTTTATAAGCATATAAAAAGGAAGAGGCTGGCTAGGGTGAACATTGGACCCTTAGAGGATGAGAGGGGGGACTTAGTGGTAGGGGATGGGGAAATGGCTGAGGCCCTGAATAACTTTTTTGTTTCGATCTTCACGGAGGAGGACGTGAATAATTTGCCAGGTGTTAGCGATGGAAAGGTGGTAGGACTGGAGGGTCTCAATGACATTATTGTTACTAGAGAGGCGGTGCTCGACAGACTAGAGGGACTGATTGTGGACAAGTCCCCAGGACCGGATGGAATGCATCCGAGGGTTCTGAAAGAAATGGCGGAGGTGATAGTGGATGCCTTGGTGGTTATTTTCCAAACGTCGCTGGATTCCGGGGAAGTGCCGGATGATTGGAAAACGGCTCATGTTACGCCATTGTTTAAGAAGGGTGCCAGGCAAAAGGCAGGGAATTATAGGCCGGTTAGTTTAACGTCTGTTGTAGGAAAAATGTTAGAATCCGTGATCAAGGAGAAAATAACGAGGCATCTTGAGGAGAATTGTTTGGTAGAGCAGACGCAGCACGGTTTTGTTAAGGGGAAGTCGTGTCTGACGAATTTATTGGAGTTCTATGAGGATGTGTCTAGGGCGGTGGATAGAGGAGAGCCGGTGGATGTGGTCTTTCTTGATTTTCAGAAGGCGTTTGACAAGGTGCCTCACAAGAGGTTATTGCAGAAGGTCAGGGGACATGGAGTTGGGGGTAGGGTGTTAGCGTGGATACAGGATTGGCTGTCAAATAGGAGGCAGAGTGGGGGTCAATGGTAGCTATTCGGATTGGCGGTTGGTGACTAGTGGAGTGCCCCAGGGGTCGGTGCTGGGGCCTCAGTTATTCACCATTTATATAGATGATCTGGAGGAGGGAACCGAGTGTATGGTGTCTGTGCGGAGGGTGTGGAGAGTCTGCAGAAGGATTTAGATAGGCTGGGCGAATGGACCAGGAACTGGCAAATGGAATTTAATGTTGGCAAATGTGAGGTTGTCCACTTTGGTAGGAATAATGGTAGGAAGGACTATTACTTACGTGGCGAAAAACTGCAGCATGCAACGGTGCAGAGGGACCTCGGGGTCCTTGTGTATGAGTCGCAAAAACCCAGCCTTCAGGTGCAGCAGGTGGTCAGGAAGGCAAATGGGATGCTGGCCTTCATAGCGAGGGGATTGAATATAAAAGTAGGGAGGTCTTGCTACAGCTGTGTAGGGCACTGGTGAGGCCGCAGCTGGAGTACTGTGTGCAGTTTTGGTCGCTGCACTTACGCAAGGATATTTTGGCCTTGGAGGGAGCGCAGAGGATGTTTACTAGGCTGATACCGGAGTTGAGGGGGTTGAACTATGAGGAGAGGCTGAATAAACTAGGCTTGTACTTGTTAGAGTTTAGAAGAATGAGGGGAGATCTCATTGAGACGTATAAGATGTTGAATGGGATGGATAGGATAGAGGTGGAGAGGCTCTTCCCGCTCAGAAAGAACAGTAGGACTAGAGGGCACAGCCTCAAGATAAAGGGGGGCAGTTTAGAACGGAGTTGAGGAGGAACTTCTTCACTCAAAGGGTGGTGAATCTCTGGAATTCTCTGCCCGTTGAAGTGGTGGAGGCTGCCTCGCTAAATATTTTTAAGCCGCGGGTTGATGGGTTTTTGATAAGAGAGGGGATTAAGGGTTATGGGGAGAGGGCGGGAATGTGGAACTGAGCCATGACAGATCAGCCATGATCTTATTGAATGGCGGGGCAGGCTCGAAGGGCTAGATGGCCTACTCCTGCTCCTATTTCTTATGTTCTTATGATTGCCCCTGTTTTTGCAGTTAATTGTTCTCCCACAAGGTGCCAAATGGAACACCACAATTGGCACTAGACTCCCTGGCATAGGGGGGTGAAAATCAACTAGTTATTGGTTCTGATTGCTGATCAACATTGTCCACTGTTCTTGGGCATCAATTTTTTAATTTATTTTCATAACTCTCCTCAGGAGTGCCTTGAGATGTTTTTATTGCATTAAAGGCACTTTATAAATGCAAGCTGCAGCTGTAGAGTGTAGTGTTGCATGGGGACAAAAACAGGCTCAAATCTGATTCTACCTGAAACCTAAGAAATAGTCAATCTCAGGTGAAACCCCATGACACCTTGGGCCAAGTATGAAGTGACAGGAGTCGCAATCTGAACCTATCCCCAGTGTAGTCAGTGAACTGAATTTTACCAGTTCTCTGGAGACAGCCTGGGGGATTGAGAGGTTGTAAAGTTGTGACAGATAGGCACTATGGAGAGAGACCGACACATCTTCCTACCAATGTGGAATAGTCTCAGAGGCAGGAACCACATCAGCCAATTAAATCTATTAATTGGAAACCCTACCAACATTCCAATGGCTGCCACTGTGGATGGACAATAAATGCTGACCTAGCCAGCAATGCTCACATCCCATGACCAAATAAAGAAAATTCCCTCTAATCACCGGGGCCTATCTGCCAGGCCCAATATATTGAATTCAAAAACTTCCCTGGTCTTAAAGGGCATCTCAGGATGAACATTGCCTCCTCTTCTTCCTGTAGCTTAACCAGTGTCTAATTGGTTTAAATGACTGACGTAAATCCTACCACTACACTGCTGATCTTCTGATACTGTTAGGAACCAGATGAGAAGCTCCAAGGTATCTTATGAAGTTATTCTAAACCCGACCACTTTTGATTTTGGCATTAGTGTGAGCATAAGATGTTTCACTCCAGACCTGATTGTATTGACCCACTAGGAAGCTTTTATTAAAACAAACTTTATTTAACAACATAGTTCATAGATTCATAGAATCCTGCAGTGCAGAAGATAATTTTGCCCATTGAGTCTGCACTGACCATAATCCCACCCAAGCCCTATCCTCACAACCCCATGCATTTACCCTAGCTGGTCCCCCTGACACTAAGGGGCAATTAGCATGGTCAATCCACCTGACCGGCACATCTTTGTACTGTGGGAGGAAACCAGAGCACCCAGAGGAAACCCACACAAACACGGGGAGAATGTGAAAACCCCACAGAGACAGTGATCCAAATCAGGAATCAAACCTGGGTCCCTGGCACTGTGAAGCAGCAGTGCTAACCACTGTGCCACCAAGCTGCCCCAGTTAACACATAATAAAAAAAGAGTTAGCATAACTTTTCTCAATAGAATACTTAAACATGACCAGTTATAATTCTTAACTTCTAGCTATTTCCATTAGTTCCTATTTGAGCAAGATCCCTAAAGACATAAACTCCTCTTCAGAATCAGTGAGGCAGATATACAGGTTTAAATGGGCTGCTTGTTCTCCAACCTTTTAATCCCTTTGGACAGAGGTAAAGAGAGAGAGAGGCACCTGTCTGTCCAAGCAGCAGAACTCCAGGGAGAGAGGTAGAAAACTCCTCTTGCCTTTTGCAGACTTCTAGAGACTAAGATCTATTTTCTAGTAGGTCCCAGACTTTCAGAAGGAGAGCAAAGAGCTGCTGCCGCTTTTCAAATTCAAATTGCAACCCCCTGCTTTTTTCTTCCTGCAAGCCTCTTTCCACCCATCCACCTAACACACACAAATGTCAAACAACCTAATTAAACCCTACCCTGAAACCCTAGGGATAGCTCTAAGAATTGCACATTGCATTCGCACAGATTAAAACAAATGCTCTAGTAATTTGGAGCAATTAGCCTTCTGCATGCTCAGGATGTGGGTTGCCAGTTGTAGACAATTCGGCATTATTTAATAGAGCTGCCTTATAAATACACACTTTACCAGAAACATGATATAAAATACATTTCTTAAAGACACAGTATCATCATAATATGCAATGAGAGCTCTCAGAAATGAGTTGTCATCTTCCATCGGATGTTGGCCCCAGAAGTAGCCTCTTACTTGGCCACAACCAGTAAAAGGTTGCCTAGTGTCCCATCATCCATTTGCCTGGCCTCAGGTCCCACATTCACTCCTGGCAACAGGTCAATATGGGCTTTGATAAAAGCTTGGCCTGTGTTTCCTCTGGGTGCTCCGGTTTTCTCCCACAGTCCAAAGATGTGCAGGTTAGGTGGATTGGTCATGCTAAATTACCCCTAGTATGCCAAGGTGTGTAGGTTAGATGGATTAGTCGAGGTAAACGTGTAGGCTTATGGTAATAGGATGGGAGAAAGGGCCTGGGTAAGATACACTGTCAGAGAATCGGAGGCCAACTGGTCTCCTTCTGCGCCACAGGGATTCTATGATTCAATGATGTCATCAGGAAAGGAAGCAGAGAAAGGGAAATCAGGAAACATTTTATTCAAGTTTTATCTTTGATTATTGTTTTCAATGGGAGGTTGATTCTCACCTTTGTGTAAATTTCAGCAAACATTTGATTCTGAGTTTGTTGAAAATCACAATCGAGTTTAAAGCTTATTTATTAGTGTTACAAGTAGGCTCACATTAACACTGCAATGAAGTTATGTGCTGAAAATCCCCTAGTCACCGCACTCCACAGCCTGTTCTGATATACTGAGGGAGAATTTAGCATGGCTAATCCAACATGTTTTTCAGGCTGTGGGAGGAAACCAGAGCACCCGGAGGAAACCCATGGGGAGAATATACAGACTCCACACAACCAGTGACCCAAGCTGGGAATCGAATGCAGGTCCCTGGTGCTGTGAGGCAGCAGTGCTAACCACCGTACCACCTCAGTGAAGATGCAGAAATCAGACAAGACTTACCAGCTCCCTGTGTGAATGCAGGATCACAGAACAGTGCTTCATTCACATTGTCAACTGAAACTGTCAGGGTGAAGGTGGCTGTGTGTTTGAGATTTTTATCTGACGCCAATATGGGTAATAAGTGAACCTTCTGCATATCGGTACTGTCGTAATCCAATGGCTTCACCAACTTTATGTCACCAGAATCTGAATGAAAAACATACAGTCACAAGAATTCATTGTATAGATATATTGATCAATCCTTCTTCACTGTCATAAGCTCTTTCTCATAAGAACTCAAATTGGAGCCTCATTTTACTAACTTGGAGATATTAGGGATTCTCGCTTATCAGTAGTTTATGGCCTTATCTACTTGGGCGGCACAATGGCACAGTGCCCCCACAGAAATCCGGGTTTGATTTCCAGCTTGGATCACTGTCTGTGTGGAGTTTCCACATTTTCCCAATGTCTGCATGAGTTTCCTTCAGCTGCCATCCTTAGTGACCAATGCACCCATGAGCGCTGTTCCTTTATTTAAAATCTTACTGTTTAGAATATTATTAATTTCCTTACACTTCACATTTTTTGATAATGCCACCTAACTAATGATCAATAATACTTGCTCAAGTGCGGCGAATTCAACAACTTTCATCATTATGTGCCCTGTACCTCAATTTGGTATTGTTAACTTTTAAAAAAAATTTCTTCTTGCATTTTTAATCAAAATTATTTTGTAACTAAAAACGACCCAGTATGAGTCCATCATGTACCACTGACCACACCATTCCACAGCAAAAAAAAAGTCATTCTTTGGTTCCTGGTCTCCAACCACCCCTCTCTTCAATGTGGCCACATCCAATATGCCACCATAATTGCCTTTTAGTATCTGAAGAAATAGTTTTTGAAAACCCACATAAAGCATTTTATTTTATTTTTGCTCTCCGTTGTTTCTTCAAAGATTTCCCAGAAGGTTGGCTAACTCCAATGAGTTCAATTCTCTCCAAACATCTGTTTATTTCAGCCCTTGTTATAAACATTACCAGCTAGTGAGTTTAACTGACCTCTAACTCCTGGCTTCAGCTTGAAGAAGGGAATCAATCAGACGCTATCCTTTTTTCCATAATGTCTGCACAGCTGGAGCCTTGGCTAACTCTTCCCTAGTAAGCTTCACTAACCTCAAGTGATAACCATCTGGTTCTGGTGACTTATATTTGAACATGTTTTTGGAATGATAACCACCATTCACTGTCCTGCAATCAGTTCTGGTTTCAAAACAAAATCCTCCTTACCTGATGAAAACTGAGGCAGATACTTCTTGAACGTGTGGGACTTTCCAACTCACTCACTCCAAAATCAGAAAATCCCACCCGAGGTCAACGGACCTTTGCATGGTCCACCCTCCCAACGCGCCCGCTATGATTCCCATGGTGAACAGATCAGAAACTCCCTCCTGCCCTCCACCCTAACACAGATCCTCCCTGGTGTTCTTTTGCCCCTCCATCTGCTTTTGACTCACTGAAAAGCAATTATATTTCCAATATTTCCTACACCTGATGAAAAGTCATCGATCTGAAACAATGGCCTTTAACTCTCTGCCTTTAACTCAGTGACTAGTAAGTGTGTTTTCTACATTTCGTAATGATCCAACCCTTGGCTTGATCATCCACTTACAACTAATGCAGTGAGGCAGTGGCATAATCACTAGACTAGTAATCCAGAGACCCAAGGTTATTGTCTGGAAACCTAGGTTCGAATCCCACCATGGCAGATGGTGAAACTTGAATTCAATAAAAATCAGGAATTAAGAATCTATCGATGACCATGAAACCATTGTCGATTCTGTAAAAAACCCATCTGGTTCACTAAAGCCCTTTAGGAAAGGGAATTTGCAGTCCTTGTCTGGACTCATGTGATTCCAGAGCCACAGCAATGTGGTTGACTCTCTGAAATGGAAGTCAGTTAGGGATGGGCAATAAATGCTGGCCCACCAGCGATGCCCACATTCAATTAATGAATGTACAGGAAGGACTTATTTTTAGTTGCTTATTTTCTCCCATTCAATCTTTAAGTAATCAATTCCCCTTTTGATGTTTTCCCTATATCCTTACTATTTGTCTTTCATTGTTACTTGAAGGCTTCATTCTTCTTATTGTAAATTTGATCTAATCTAATTTAATTTGGGCCAAATCAAAGCTGTGCTGTTTTTTTTCCTTTGATCTGTACCCTATCCTCTTTACATAACTTTAGCTTCTGATCAAAGTCGTTGCTGTTTTCCTTCCAGTTTATCTGACTAAAGTCCCACTTTTAGCAGCATCTATGAAGAGTTACTGGACTGGATTCTCCGACGTCATCTGGGATGGGTGCTGTTGCCAGCGAGAATGTTAAATTTGGCATTACAGCCAAAACTCCATTCGCTCTCAGCTGCACCGGAAAATCTCGGCCACGAATGAGGGTGGTACTTTTTGGCCATTGTTTCAGATCGATGACTTTTCATCAGATGTAGGAAATATTGGAAATATAATTGCTTTTCACTGAGTCAAAAGCAGATGGAGGGGCAAAAGAACACCAGGGAGGATCTGTGTTAGGGTGGAGGGCAGGAGGTTGTAGCTGTACTGGAATTGCATGATTATAGATATCACCTCAGCCTGAGAGAAGCTGCGGGTGATTAAAGCTTACACTACTATTGCAAGAATTATCAATCTCTAGTTCTGGAACACAAGTACAACTGCCACGGCATTGTCGAGCACATAGCATTTGCTGTATTTAATGCCTTCAGTTGTCTCTTGATATCATTTGGAGTGAACCAAATTGTGATGAGCTTCATTGGAAAACTGCAGCAGACCAGGGTGGAAAGACCATCTCCTTCTGTGAGCTTCCTAAAACCCAGAACCAGGACAGTCCCATCATCTCAGCATGTTCCTGACATGCTGAACTAAACAGCTCCTCCTCTTTCTTGCCATTCACACTTCCTGTAGCCACTTCCACATGGGTTATACAGCCCCAAAACATTAACACTGCTTCTTTCTCCACAGATGCTGCCAGACCTGCTAAGTTTATCCAACAATTTCTGTGTTTATTTTAGGTTTCCAGCATCCGCAGCATTGTGGTTTTATTTCCTTTGTTTCTTTCCACACCCAATTACTACATCCTTTGGTCCTGCACTATGAACCCTTTTGTCATTTTTCACAGACCTTTCTTTTCCCCTGCTCAATGCTCAAAGCTCAAAGTCTATTACATTTCTAACTTTTCTTAATTCTACTGAGAGGTCATCAACCTGAAACTTGGTAGGGGATTTTCTGGCCGGGCATGACTGAAGACTGAAAATTTTCATCCAAGGTCAACAGACATTCACATGGTCTACTGAACTTGGTGTCCTGCCCACTACCATTCTCGCAGCAGGCTGGATGGGAAATTTCCAGTCATTAACTCTGTTTATGTCTCCACAGATGCTGCCTGACCTGCTCGGGATTGTCAACATTTTCTCTTTTTAATTTCAGATTTCTAGAATCTACATTATTCTGAATTTTCTGAATTATGTAAGTTTTTCCAGTCAAGTATTCCTCAGCTCAACTTATCATTCTTTATTTCCCATCTCCTTTCCAACGTAAAAACAAGTCATGTACATACTGCACCTCATCCGTCAGTTATAGTCTGAAGTTGCATTCTCAGTTGGGGTGATATGAGTTCTTCACTGTCCTGTGGAAAATTCTGTAATAGCCTCTTATCTGACTCTGTTGTCCCAGGCCATTTCCAGGACATTTCACTGGACATGCTAAGAGACATGAGTCTTCCAGATGTTAGTGAGCCTAATGTAATATCATTTGATCGACATGATCATGTTGTCCAACATATGTGTTGTCATTTTATTGGAGCCACTTTGTCTGGCTCCAGCAGCACTGCATTGTTACTGCAGCAAAGTAATTGCTCTTAATTGATACAGTGTTTGTTTTGATTTGAATTAATGCAGGGTTCTGTTTGCTGGCCACTTGTCTGATGTACCTGTCTGGTCAACCATAGTGGCTGCTGTGTACATCACACTAAAGCAGACACTCGAGGGCCAGACTTTCCCATCCACACTTAGGATGGAATGGAGGAAAGGTGCCAAAAATATGGCAGTGGTAGACTGTGTACCGGTGTACCATCCCCTTTCCTGACAGAGAAGGGGTTGTGAGACGGATGGGAAAGAAAAGTCACCCGCTCCCCCCCCCCAATTCATTGGGCACCTTGAGGTCAATTAAAAACTGTCTTCTAATTTCTCAAGATGCTAATGGGGGCAGATGGCTGTTTGGAGCTCCCTGGGGCTGACCAGCTGCAACCTGGTGGTATCAGGGTTGACAGTGCTAAAATGCTTTAATTTAATGCAAAATATTGAAAATTTGAGGTAAAGCATACCAAACAATAATAATGTTTCAGTAATCCAACTTTCCCCTACCCTATTCTAGGTCCTACATCTCCATGTCCCCTTTGAGGGTGAAGAATCTTATTTAAAAAAAAATAGAAGTGGTGCATCAATTGAAGCTGAAGCAATGGCTGCTCGTTCAGGCCTAAATGTAGTCCATGTCCCTGGTTGCCCACCTCCATTTTTGTATTTCCCCACCTTTCTTCCCACCATTAGTTGTAGACCCGTGTTGGCATCATTAAGATTCTCATGCTGTAAAAATGATGCTTCATGTCACGCCAGGGAAAGGAGTAGGTTGGTGATCTGAATCAAACTCACAACACAGGATCAAACCTGCCTCACGATTTCCCCCCTCCAACAGGAAACCCTGGCCCTCAAGTCAACTGCATCCAATCTCTATTCAGATCAACTTCGCTTTATAGTCAAACTCTCACCTCTGAGCTTCAAGTTTTTAGTGAGGTCCCACCCCAATCAACAGGCATTAAAATCTTACTGAAACAGAAGGCTTCAAGCTTCATATCTGAAGCATAAGTAAAGCTTAAAAAGAAGTAATGTTGCCTCAGTCCCAGAAGATCATAGACTGCTCTCCCCTTTGAGAGGAGATCAGACTGGAGGATCACCATACTTCAGGTGAGGCAGGGTTGAGAAGGTGGGGCCGTCATGAATAACCTCAGCCAGTACGGGAATTGAACCCGTGCTATTGGTGTCACTCTGCATCACACATAACATCACAACTACAAAATACATAACATACTTACTTTCATCCATGTTAAATATATCCACTGTTCGAGCAAAGCTATAAATAACAGTGTCATTTTTATCTCTGTCAAGGGCTTCCACTTTTGTGATGATTGTCCCAACAGGCACAGTTTCAATAACGTGGACTGTATCTTTAAGATCTTTGCTACAGAAAAAAGCGAAATTGTTACTTGATTGGTGCTGTTTATTGAACTAATGACATGAGAATTTATTGAGAAGCCATAGACAAAATATCTTACTCTATTGCCCCAGTGCAAATGCTCCTAGTCTTGCATGAATATATCCTGTTCTTGAGTTTTTTATTTGTGCATTTACACCATGGGTACTATCATCCCCGAGAGGGCACAGGAATGAGATTGTTCTATCTCACCGGTACAGGGAAGAAAAATCAATTCTTCCTTATAAGCAATCATTTGCATGTATATAATTTTATACAAATAGTTTAAATTCCAAATGTCAAGTTACGTCATCGGGTGGGCCAGGAAGGCACTAGTTCAAAAAAAAGGGATGGTGGATATGTTAAAACTAAGATTAATTGTTAGTCAAGGTTATTAAATAATATGGGACCAAGGCAGATAACTGGATTTAAGACATATGTCGGTCATGGTCTAATTGAAATTGATAATAAAACCCCATGATGCGATTCTCTGAGAGAATCTCCTTTGGCTGATTCGTGGGATTCCCACGAGTGTTTGCGCCATGCTAGCGTCTCCCAGGCTTGGATTTGTGGTGGCATCTGCACAGCGCTGGAAATCAGCTGGGCGGTAGAGCTAGCATTTAAATAATATTTTACATACTATTTAAATGCTTTCAGTAAGCCTGATCCGAATTCTTCTGGTCCACTTGCATCTCCCAACCCGCCAGGGCATTTCATTCTAGTGGTGATTACAAGAGCCCTCCACTTTTGGGGAACTAGTGGGATGATTCCACTGGAGTGAAGGGGAGGCAATTGGGACACCCATGGGGTTGGGCAGTGGGAGATTCCTCTCTGAACTCCCACTGAAAAAACAAATGCAAATTACTCCAGTTTTCCCACAAATTCGACACTTAGAAATCTTTTGGGAGAATACACACACACCCACCCACCCCCCACACCACACCACCCCTCCCCCCCACCCCACACCACCCCTCCCCCCCACCCCACCCCACACCACCCCTCCCCCCCACCATATATTGAAAGTATGCATTAAATGATTGCAAATGACCTCCTCACTGCTAAAAAAAATAATACTGTGGTAAATATTCCTATAAACTATTCTTAGCTGAACAGGAAATATGCTAACTTGGGATCAGCTAAAGTTCTGTCGCTGAAAGAATGGGAATTTAAAATTTATTTCCATTTCCACTAATCACCAGTACGCAGAAAAGCAAAGATGTAGTGAGCTTAACATCTCATCTTACTTAAACACGGGAGGTTCATCGTTCAGATCTCGAACATTGATAGTAAGAGCTCCTCGGCAGAACAGATTATTTTGGTCTTCAACTTGAATAGTGAGCCTGCATTGCTAGAAATAGAGATATCAACTGTGGCTTCCTTTCAGAAATGAAGCAGTTGAAAGAAATTAAATGTTTAAAACTTAGACTAATCGTTTTATATCAAACAAAATAGCCACGGTTGTCTTTACGCCACGGGCAAAGACAATAGTCCATTGTGATTCTATTTCTGGGAATTACATTGCTTAAAGAGGAACTTATAATATCATTAATCAGTATCTTATGGTTGCAGAGTGGGAGGATGGATAACTGTGCCTCTTTTTCACATTCTTCAACTTAAGTAATGGACTGGGGCCAATCATTGAGACTTTGTCAAATGATAAATGCCAGTTGGCTGAATTTCCACCGTCACAGAGTAACATGTCTTTGGGACAAGTAAAGACAGAGAGGTTTAGAGATTCAATGCTGTCAGGTCCTTCTTTTGGGGCACTAAGAATAATCCCAGCCTAATGTGGTCGGCGGGGTTTGTATGTTTATTACAAGCAGAAGTGTGCAGGATGTTAGTTTGGAATTGGATAGAGAAGACACTTTCGCCCCAAAACTGGAAAATCCAACTCGAGGTCAATGGACCTTTGCATGATCTGCCCCACCCCCCCGCCCTTCCCCCCCCACCTGCTACAATTCCTGTGGTGGACAAGGCAGGAAAATCTATCCCTGAAAAGAGCATTCAACCTTTAAATATGCAAGTATAGGCCTGCCTAACACCTGAGTGAGGCCCATTTGCATCTTTGTCTTGCACTGAAGCAATTAGTAAGGTCTACGTTGCCCAAAGTGATAACTCTCTCAAAATCTCCTTTTTCTCTCCCCAAAGGATAAGGCCACATATAACAGGATGGATAGAGGGAAGAGGGACTGAGGCATTACCATGTTGAGGGTCCCTACCCCCTTTGGAGAAAGTGCCCTGGAAATCGCAGGGGAGGGCCAGGAGCAGTTATTATCCAAGTGTGAGATCGCAACGCCCTGAGCAACTGAGAGTCCAAAACACTTTTATCCGGATATCTCCAATGAGTCTAGGTCTGAGTAATGACTGTCAGGAATCCCAATTTTTGACTGACGCCCCATTCCCTGGGAATTGGGATTCCCCTGGGCCATCTGAAGATGTTGGAGAATTGGGCCCGTTTTGTTAGGTGGCCAACAGTTTAGTCAGAGAGATAGATTTTCAGAGGTGACTTGGGGGATGAAAGCAAGGCAAAGAGTGATAGTGAGGAAATTCCTGAACTTGGGGCAAGGCCACCAATGATGGAGCGATTATATTTGGGAATGCACAAGACCAGAATTAGAAGGGCACAGAAATCCTAGAAGCTATAGGGCTATGAAGTGATTTGTAAACAAAATAACCTAAGATTGCATATAAATATTCATATTCCATTAATTTTGATCCTTTTATAACTGCACAATATATATTAAATATTTCCCTCACTTATGTGCACTGTTAGACTCCATGATTTAGTGCATAAAGTGTGCACTAATAGTAAGAGACGTTGATAATATTACTGATGCAAATGGAGATCCTGTTTTATTATAAATTGTCGGTGGAAGTTCAGGAAGATCAGTGTCAATAACTATTAACATTTCTCCTGCGATCATGAGTTGGAAGACACGGGGTGGGATTTCCTGACTACGCTCGCCCCAAAACCAGAAGATTCTGCCCAAGGTCAATTGAAATTGGCATGGTCCAGTCCCCCCCCACCCCCTGCTATAATTCCCGCAGGAAAATTCTGCCCATTGTGTCTTTTAATTGCATGTGCAGCCAAAAATATTGTCCTGAATTCTCCAGCTATTCATACCCTGCCACCGAGAATGGAGAATTGGGCGTTCCGCCAAATTTCCATTCCCTGCTGTGGGTCTGGAGAATCCCAGCTGCAAGCGAGTTCGGAGAATTTAGGGAGAAATAGGGAGTGCGCGTCAACAGTTGGACTGCCTACTTCTTAGAACATAAGAAATAGGAGCAGGAGTAGGCCATCTAGCCCTTCGAGCCTGCCCCGCCATTCAATAAGATCATGGCTGATCTGTTGTGGCTCAGTCCCACTTTCCCGCCCTCTCCCCATAACCCTTAATCCCCTCTCTTATCAAGAACCCATCAACCTGCTTCTTAAAAATATTTAGCGAGGCAGCCTCCACCACTTCAACGGGCAGAGAATTCCAGAGATTCACCACCCTTTGAGTGAAGAAGTTCCTCCTCAACTCCGTTCTAAACCGCCTCCCCTTTATCTTGAGGCTGTGCCCCCTAGTCCTACTGTCTTTTTTGAGCGGGAAGAGTCTCTCCACCTCTATCCTATCCATCCCATTCATCATCTTATACGTCTCAATGAGATCTCCCCTCATTCTTCTAAACTCTAACGAGTACAAGCCTAGTTTATTCAGCCTCTCCTCATAGCTCAATCCCCTCAACTCCGGTATCAGCCTAGTAAACCTCCTCTGCACTCCCTCCAGGGCCAAAATATCCTTGCGCAGGTGCGGCGCCCAAAACTGCACACAGTACTCCAGCTGCGGCCTCACCAATGCCCTATACAGCTGCAGCAAGACCTCCCTACTTTTATATTCAATCCCCCTCGCTATGAAGGCCAGCATCCCATTCGCCTTCCTGACCACCTGCTGCACCTGCAAGCTGGGTTTTTGCGACTCATGCACAAGGACCCCGAGGTCCCTCTGCACCGTCGCCTGCTGCAGTTTTTCGCCACGTAAGTAATAGTCCTTCCTACCATTCTTCCTACCAAAGTGGACAACCTCACACTTGCCAACATTAAATTCCATTTGCCATTTCCTGGCCCATTCGCCCAGCCTATCTAGATCCTTCTGCAGACTCTCCACACCCTCCGCACAATTTGCCTTTCCCCCAATCTTGGTGTCATCAGCAAATTTCGACACCCTGCACTCGGTTCCCTCCTCCAGATCATCTATATAAATGGTAAATAGCTGAGGCCCCAGCACCGACCCCTGGGGCACCCCACTAGTCACCAACCGCCAATCCGAATAGCACCCATTGACCCCCACTCTCTGCCTCCTATTTGACAACCAATCCTCTATCCACGCTAACACCCTACCCCCAACTCCATGTCCCCTGACCTTCTGCAATAACCTCTTGTGAGGTACCTTGTCAAACGCCTTCTGAAAATCCAGAAAGACCACATCCACCGGCTCTCCTCTATCCACTGCCCTAGACACATCCTCATAGAACTCCAGTAAATTTGTCAGACACGACTTCCCTTTAACGAAACGGTGTTGCGTCCGCCCTATCAAGCAATTCCCTTCAAGATGCCTCGCAATTTCCTCCTTAATGATGGATTCTAACATTTTACCTACCACAGACGTTAAACTAACCGGCCTATAATTCCCCGCCTTTTGCCTGGCACCCTTCTTAAACAACGGCGTAACATTAGCCGTTTTCCAATCTTCCGGCACTTCCCCGGAATCCAGCGATGTCTGGAAAATAACCACCAAGGCATCCACTATCACCTCCGCCATTTCTTTCAGAACCCTCGGATGCATTCCATCCGGTCCTGGGGACTTGTCCACAATCAGCCCCTCCAGTCTGTCGAGCACCACCTCTCTAGTAACAGTAATGTCATTAAGACCCTCCATTCCTACCACCTTTCCATCGCTAACACCCGGCAAATTATTCACGTCCTCCTCCGTGAAGACAGAAACAAAAAAGTTATTCAAGACCTTAGCCATATCCCCATCCCCTACCACTAGCTCCCCTTTCTCATCCTCTAAAGGACCAACGTTCACCCTAGCCAGCCTCTTCCTTTTTATATATTTATAAAAACTCTTGCTATCCTTTTTAATATTAACTGCTAGCCCAGCCTCATAGCTTCTCCTACCCTCCTTTATCAACTTCTTTGTCAATCTTTGTTGACATTTAAACCTTTCCCAATCCTCTTCTCGCCCACTGCTCTTAGCTACTCTAAATTCCTCCGCTTTTAATTTAACACTTTCCTTCACCTCCTTCGTTATCCATGGCTTATTACCTCTCCTCCTACTGTCCTTTTTAACCATCGGAATAAATTTCTGCTGAGCACCAAGAAAGATCTCCTTAAAGATCCTCCACTGCTCCTCAGCAGACCTACCTTCCAACGCACTCCCCCAGTCCACACTTGCCAATTCTTCTCTTATCCTACCATACTCCCCTCTATTCAAACAAAGGACGCGTGTCCGGGAACCCACTTTCTCCTCCTCCATCTGCACCAGAAACTCCACCATACAATGATCACTCTCTCCAAGAGGATCCTTCACCGCAAGGTCCCTAATTCTACCCGCCTCATTACATAGCACCAGATCCAAGATAGCTCGCTCCCTCGTTGGCTCCAACACACACTGTTCAAGGAAATTATCCCGGCAGCATTCCAAGAACTCCTCCTCGAGCCCACCTCGTCCAACATGGGTCGACCAATCAATATGCAGATTGAAATCTCCCATAACTACTGCCGTCCCATTCCTGCACGCCGCACTTATTTGCGTGTTAACAGCCCGCCCCACCTCCAGATCATTATTCGGGGGCCTATAGACGACACCCACCAGCGTCTTCCTCCCTTTGCTGTTCCTAATCTCCACCCACAACGATTCCACTTTCTGCTCTTTGGCTCCGATATCATCCCTTGCTACCACCTTGATACTATCCTTAATCAGCAGAGCTACGCCCCCCCCCCTTTCCTCCTGCCTATCCTTCCTAAACACTTGATAGCCCTGTACATTCATCTCCCAGTCCCTGTCACCTTGCAGCCACGTCTCTGTAATGGCCACCAGATCGTATCCATTTGTGTCGATCTGCGCCACCAGCTCATCCACTTTATTCCGAATGCTTCGTGCATTCAGATAAAGCGCTTTCATCCCGCTAAACTTTGTCAAAAGACATGGAGAAATTTATTGCTCTCTGGACAGTTGTCTGACTCTGAGGTGGTGCTCCCTTCAATGTAGCCTTTAAGGGCAGTACACTTCAACCTGCTCAACTCCACATTCCAAGTAGCAACACCACACATTTCAGTTGGAGACTAATTATTCAGGCCCAGCCAAGAAAGCTTTGAAAGTAACAGCTACAATAAATCCTGAGTCTCTGGTTTTGGGGTGGGGGAGGTGGGGGCTGGAGATTCTCCCAAGTCGATCTTCCTCCCACCCTCCACCACTCAGACCCCCCCCCAACCAGAGATTCATCTCAGCCCACCCCTCCTTCCGGCAGACGCCAGTGGAAGGCCAGGAAGGTGTTGCAGGATGTCCAACAAGTGCAGTAAGAAGTCTCACAACACCAGTCCAACAGGACTTTAACCAGGTGTTGTGAGATTTCTTACTGTGTTTACCCCAGTCCAACGCCGACATCTCCACATCAATGAGTGCAGGTCAGAAGGATGGTGGAGGGGGAGCAGCAATCCAGGTAGGTTGGGGGTGTGCTCTGCCGAGGGTGGGGGCGGAGTCTGACCAGGGAAGGTGGTCGGCTGCCTCCCAGGGGGGTCCAATCGCAGCTGTACATTAATACATGCATCTTCCAGTAAACACAAATGCGCCACCGAGAGCCTGACTGACAATCTTAAGTTGATATAATATATAATTCATGATCATATGATACCGTGATACCATGAATAGAATATGTATATAAATTGACATAATGGGTAGCACGCTGGGGGTTATTTAGTAAGTGTTATTTGTTCTTAGAATAACATTTATGTTGGATATTGTGTTTTGAGTTTTGCAAGTGGGGGTTCATTGGTTACGACATGTACCTTGTCCATTGCAAAGAGTGGAAAAGATATGCTGTTTGATATGATGCACCAATCTTTGGGACATACATCTGACATACCTAGCATCACATTGGCACTTAAACTCATATCCTGCATTACTCATCTGTATGATAGGCAGAATTTTTTTTGGCTTAACGGAAACACCCTGTTAATGGTAAATACCGTTCATATTGTTACTGCATAACATCAGCATGAAACAGCTAGATTCACCTGATGCTCACATTTATGAGATGCCTTGCCCTTCTAGGGTTACCTGAGATAGGGCATTTTTCGGGGGGAAAAGTGATGGCTTTAGGTCCATTCATGAGTTTGCATGCTATATAGCAATAAGATTGGCCTGATTGGCAGAACTTTAAAATAGGGCCCAAGAACTTCAATTACCATGCAAACTGGTGCTATAATAGGGTGCATCAAGGGCATTCTGTGGGATCATGGCTATGTTGATCAGATCATTTTGTGCTGTATATCACAATTCATCACGAATGCTGGTCAGTTAACTGTCAGTGGCGATTAACTAGTGCATTCTCCATGGCAACATTTCTACCAGAGTCTATTTGCCAACCAATCAGCAGTCTCTTCTCATACAGTACAAAACTGTTGTTTCCCTGACATTCCTATTCTTACTGATGAGTGCATGGCAAAAACGTCTTTGTTCAGCAACATTCAAGTTCTGCTCTATCAACCAATTGTATGACATTTGATCCAATCAGATGCATTATGTACATTTGCAATGCATGATACTTTGCCTGTGACACTTTGACACGTGATATACTAGTTCTAACGCTTTAATCTAAATAAAGGCAAATAAATGGAGATTTTACGTGAAATCCTGCATCGTAGTCCAGTGCAGAATTAACAAAGATACGGCCAGATGTCTGATCGATGCTGAAAACTTTTTCGCAATCAGCTGGGAATGAATTCTGGCTTTCAATCTTGTACTAGCATTTAAAAGAATCAAATGATTAGTTTGAAATGCAACAAAACACAATACAGACATGAAAACAAACGAACAGATATTTTTAACATGTGAACATTTGTCTCAGTATGACAATCTTTCTCTCCCACATACAAAGCAATCTGAAACACCCCAAGATAGACATTCATCATGAATAGTGATATAAATCACAGAGCGTTCCATTAGCCACCCCGTGATACATCTCACCTGATTTTCAATTCCACTGACAGAAGTGGAACCGACTATCGAGCAATTGGACAGCACGGTGGCACAGTGGTTAGCACTACTGCCTCATGGAGCCAGGGACCCAGGCTCAATTTCGGTCTTGGGTCACTCTCTGTGTGGAGTTAGTACTTTTTCCCTGTGTCTGCATGGGTTTCCACCGGGTGCTCCAGTTTCCTCCCACAGTCCAGAGATCTATGGATTAAGTAGATTGGCTATGCTAAATTGCCCCTTACTGTCAGCGTGATTGGCAGGGTAAGTACATGGGGTTAAGGGGGTAGGGCCTGAGTGGGATTGTGGTTGGTGCAGACTCAATGGGCCAAATGGCCTCTGTCTGCACTTTAGCAGTTCTATGATTCTATGAGTTTGTATATTAGACAATCAATGTGATACCACCCTTTAATGTTGCTACCTAAGAGGCTGTGGTGTAATGGTACTACCACTAAACTAGGAATTCAGAGACCCAGCGTAATTCTCTGGTGACCCAAGTTTGAATCCCACCATGAAAGATGTTGGAATATTAACTCAATCAAGATCTGCAATTAAAAATTTAACGATGACCATGAAATCATTGCCAATTGTTGTAAAAACCCATCTGTTTCACTATTGCCATTTTGGGAAGGAAATCTGCTATCCTTACCTGGTCTGGCCAACATGTGATTCCAGCAATGTGAGTGACTCTTAATTGCCCTCTGAAATGGTTTAGCAAGCCACTCAGTTGTATTAAACTACTAAAAGCAAGTCAATAAGAAACAAAACTGGCCAGACTACCTGGCTTTGATCTATGCACTGGAAATGGCAATGGCAAACTCAGCCCTGTTAATGCTGCGAAGTTCTCCTGATTAATATCTGGGGGCCAGTGGCAAAATTGGCAGAGCTATCTCACAGAGCAGTCAACAACCCGACATCTACATGCTTACAGAATCATAATGTCAAAGACACCACCGCAGTGGTATGCATTCAGGAAGGAGTTACCCTGGGAGCTCTGAACAATGACTTTGGACAAGACCCATGGGACCAGGTCAAAAATGGGCAAGGAAATCTCCGGTGATTTCCATGTGCCACCCACCCAAACCCACCCACCCCCCCCTCCCATCCATCAGCTGATGGATCAGCTTATCCATGTTGAATATCAATTAGAGGAAGCACTGAGGATGGCAAGGGTGCAGAATATTCTCTGAGTGGGAGACTTCAATGGCTCCATAGCACCACCACAGCCTGAGCTGGTCAAGTCATATAGGACATAGCTGCTACATTGGGTCTGCAATAAGTGGTGAGGGAACCAAGAGGGAAGAATATACTTCACACATCCTCACCATCCTGCCTGCCATAGATCCATCTGTCCATGACTGTATTAGTAGGAGTGACCACCACACAGGCCTTGTGGAAACCATGTCCCAGGTTCACAGTGAGAATACTCTCTATGTTGTGTGGCACTACCAACATGGTGAAAGGGATAGATTTTGAACAGATCTACCAACTGATGACTGGGCGTCCAAGGAACAGTGTGGGTCATCAAAGCAGCAGAATTGGACTCAACCACAATCTGTATCCTCACGGTCCAACATATCCCCCCATTCTACCATTATCAGTGAGCTCAGGGGCTAACCCTGAGTCAATAAAAGTGCAAGAGGGCATGCCGGGTGCAGCATCAAGCATACCTAAAAATGGAGGTGTTAATCTGACAATACAGGACTACTTGAGTGCCAAGCAACATAAGCAGCAAGTGATAGACAGAGCTAAGCAATTCCACAATGAACAGATTTGATCTGAGCCACATCAGCTCTGAATGGTGGCAAACAATTAACAACTCACTGGAGAAGAAGGCTCCACAAATATCCCCATCCTCAATTATGGGGGAGCACAAGACATCAGTGCAAAAAGGCTGAAGTAGTTGTAGAAATCTTCAGCCAAAAATGCCAAGAGGATGATTCATCTCAACCTCCTCCAGAGGTCACCAGCACCATAAATGCCAGTTGTCAGCCATTTCGATTCACTCCACATGAAATCAAGAAATGTCTGAAGATGATGGATATTATAAAGGCAATGGGGCCTGAAAATATTCCAACAATAGTACTGAAGCCTATTGCACAGCTACAACAGTGGCATCTACCTATGAATGTGGAAAATTGCCCAGGTAAATAAAAGAACAGATCCAACCCAGTCAATCACTGTTCCATCAGTCTATTCTTGATCATCAGTGGTGGAAGAGGCTATCAACAGTGTTATCAAGCAGCACCTGCTTAACAATAGCTTCACAGTGACATTCAATTTGGGTTCCACCACGGTCACTCCACTCCTGACTTCATTACAGCCTTGGTTCAAAAGAGCCGAACTCCAGAGGTGTGATGAAAGTGACTGTCCTTGACATCAATGCAGCATTTGATTGAGTGTGGCATCGAGGAATCCTAACAAAACTGAAGGCAAGGGGAACATTCTCCACTATTTGGAGTCATACCTGGTATAAAGGAAGGTGGTATAAAGGGTGGCACGGTAGCATAGTGGTTAGCACTGCTGCTTCACAGCTCCAGGGTCCTGGGTTCGATTTCCAGTTCGGGTCACTGTCTGTGTGGAATTTGCACATTCTCCTCGTGTCTGCGTGGGTTTCCTCAGGGTACTCCGGTTTCCTCCCACAGTCCAAAGATGTGCGGGTTAGGTTGATTGGCCATGCTAAGAAATTGCCCCTTAGCATCCAGGGATGCGTAGGTTAGAGGGATTAGTAGGTATAATATGTAGGGATATGGGGGTTGGGCCTGGGTGGGTTTGTGTTTGGTGCAGACTCGATGGGCCGAAGGGCCTCTTTCTGCACTGTAGGGTTCTATGATCTATGATTGTAGTTATTGAAGGTCAACCATCTCAGTTCCAGGACATAATTTCAGGAGTCCCTCAAGGTTGTGTCCGAGGCCCAACCTTCTTCAGCAATGACCTTCCTTTGATTATAATGTCTGAACTGGGGGTATTTGCTGATGATTGCACAATGTTCAGCACCATTTGCATCTCTTCAAATATTGAAGCAGTCCATGTCCAAATGCAACAAGACCTGAACAATACCCAGGCTTAGCCTGACATGTGCTAAGTAATATTCACATTCACCCCCAAGTGCCAGGCAATGACCACCTCCAACAAAAGAGAATCTAACCATTGCCTCTTGACATTCATCGCATTACCCTTTCCCCACACAGCCCTGGGGGTTACCATTGACCAGATCTGAACTTGGCTAGCTGCATAAATACCACGGGTACAGTCTGAAGTCAAGAATCCTGTGTCAAGTGATTCCCCTCCTGACTCCCCAAAGCCAGCCCACCATCTACCAGGCGTAGGTCAGGAGTGTAATAGAAGATGGCTCGCCATCACCTTCTCAATGAGCAATTAGGGATGGGCAATAAATGCTGGCTTGGTTAGCCCCCATTCCATGAATGAATATTTAAAATTCTACCACTCTTCACAATCAACCCAGTTTAAAGTTTATTTATTAGTGCCATGAGTAGTCTTACATTAACACCACGATGAAGTTACAGTGAAAATCCCCTCATCGTCACACTCCAGCTCCTGTTTGGGCACACAGAGGGAGAATTTAGCATGGCCAGTGCACCCAACCAGCACGTCTTTCAGACTGTGGGGGGAAACCAGAACACCCGGAGGAAACCCATGCAGACATGGGGAGAATGTGCAGATGCCACACAGACAATAAACTAAGCTGGAAATCGAACCCGAGTCTCTGGAGCTGTGATGCAACCGTGCTAATCACTGTGTCACCATGCAGGCCAGAATAAGAAATTACTCAGAATAAGAAATTACTCAGAATAAGAATAACCCAAGAAAAGAGAACAGGCCATTCAAAAAGCAGTAATGTCTCCATCTCTGAGGCCTGCAGTCCAGGAAAGTTCCACATAGAGATTTACAGCATGGAAAGAAGCTCTTCGGCCCAACTTGTCCTTATCACCCCTTTTCTTTAAACCACTAAGCTCGTCCTATTTGCACACATTTGGCCCATATCCCTCTATAGCTATCGTATCCATGTTACTGTCTAAACGCTTTCTAAAAGACAAAATCGTACCTGCCTCAACTGCTACCTCTGGCAGCCTGGTCCAGATATTCACCGCCTTGTGTGAAAAAGTTACTCCTCTGGACCCTTTTGTATCTCTCCCGTCTCACCTTAAACCTATACCCTCTACTTTCAGACTCCCCTACCTTTGGGAAAAGATATTGACTATCTAGCTGATCAATGCCCCTTGTTATCTTATAAGATATACTGTAAGATCAGCCCTAAGCCTCCAATGCTCCAGAGAAAAAAGTCCCAGTCTATCCAGCCTCTCAAAGAACAAAGAAAAATACAGCACAGGAACAGGCCCTTCGGCCCTCCAAACCTGCACCAACCAGGCTGCCCAACTGAACTAAAACCCTTACCTTTCCAGGGACCACATCCATCTATCCCCATCCTATTCACGTATTTGTTAAGATGCCCCTCAAAAGTTACTATCATATCTGCTTCCACTACCTCCCCTGCAACAAGATCCAGGCACTCACCACCCTCTTTGTAAAGAAGTTGTCTCGTACATCTCCATTAAAAACTTTGACCCTCGCACCTTAAGTTTATGCCCGCTAGTAATTGACTCTTCCGCCCTGGAAAAAAGCTTCTGACTGCCCACTCTGTCCATGCCCCTCATAATCTTGTAGAGTTCTATCAGGCCACCCCTCAATCTCTGTCATTCCAGTGAAAACAAACCAAGTTTCTCCAATCTCTCCTCATAACTAATGCCCTCCATATGAGGCAACATCCTGATAAATCTTTTCTGTACCCTCTCCAAACCCTCCATATCCTTCTGCTAGTGTGGCGACCAGAATTGAACACTATATTCCAAGTGCGGCCTAATTAAGGTTCTATAAAGCCGCAACATGACTTGCCAATTTTTAAACTCAATGCCTGTCCTTATAATTCAAACAATATCTTTATCCAGACTTATACTGATTACGGCAACATTTGGATGTCACAAGTGTCTATACAGGGAGTCGGGGGAGGCTGTTAGTCCTCAAATTTCTCTTTGAATTATACATTCATAACAGCATCGGCTTAACAAATTCATGATTAATTTGGCTTAGGATGAGCACGAATACAGCATATGACAAAACCGAGTCAATTATGTTAGCGTGTGGCTTTATGTTTTGGATGCAGTTGTCCCCCAGTGTTCACAGGTCTCCAGCCAACAATAACACTTGTCCATATATTACTTCAGAATGAAAGAATGATTTGATGACTCGATGAAAGAAGAGTTTTCCTGTCCTCCCAGGCTAAAGTAGATCCTGTTAGTTAATTTGAGTATTACTGAAAACCTAACTTATATTAACCTCAGTTACTTGACAGAATGATTGACAATGAAACCGGGTTTCGGGTTTATGCACCAGAGATTTTTGTGATTTTAAAGGATTACCTCCATTTCATAATTTAATTCAAATTTGTTTTTCATTATACTGAAAATTTGTTTCATTGTGTTGTGAAAAATATCATTGAATTTATGCCTATGTATTTGTGAAATTGTGTTATTTGTAAGGTTTATGCAAAGTTATTGAAGAGATAATAGTTGCTGTTGCTCAAAGCTTTGGGTAGAAAAATGGCAATTTCCGTTCCAATAAATGTATTGTGTTGTCCAATTAAAGACCAGTCATTCTGATATAGACATAATGCATATGAGAACTATACATTAGAACTATACAGAAAAAGTGCCTACCTTCAGAACGTCCGCAACATCCTCATCTGCAGCCTTGATGCGATAGACAAAGGTGCCTTTGTCAACATTCTCAGCCACATCCACAGAGGCTAATAAAATAATTTTAATATTTTTTAAACAGACTGCAACAATAGATGTAAAGCCTTTGCTTCAATCAAGTACAAAATGATCAACTTTGAACTCTGTCATTCACTTTTAAATTAGAAACAAAGTTGGGTAAATACATAGTAAGATTAATTCAGCTTTTATTCAAAATATTAATAAGTTTAAAGTGGTATTTTGTGACACTGGTAATGAACATAGCAAAGGCTATAGCTTAAATTGTTAGGTTGAATTTTACTTTGTGATTCCAATCTAATCTTGAGGGGATGCTGACACATTAGAGAATGAGAAGTTGAGGGCAACTGCTGGAACTTCTTGTTCTATATTCCTTTCTACATTTCCCCTTGCATAGTCCGTGGTTTCTCCTTCTCTTCACTCCCTATTATCTCATGTTAATTAACACAGGACAAAGGGATTCAATAAGCCAGCTTATTTCCCTCCCCTCCTCTACTGTCTGCTTTGATCCCACAAACTAGTAGGTTCAGGGTGGAAGAGATCTGAGGACCGGCAAAAGGGCCTGCTGACACCCTCTTTGGAGTCATGGCCACTTCTCCTTCCCACTATGCCTCAGGCCTATATTTCACTTGGACTTCCAAGTTCAAGGGCAGAAAATCACACATCCTTTCTTTGGAACAGATTTATCCCCCATAAATACTCCTGACCTCTTCAGGCACACACCAGCACTGTTGGACTTCCTTCCTACAAGAGCAGGCTCTGGTTTCAGGTAAGGTGATCCACCTGAGTAACTAATAATCCCTGAAAAAAGAAAATTGGTTAGCATTGTGCCGGGCTGAAACCAGCAGGTGTTTGCTCACCCCAAAGCTTAGTGGAATTGTTTAAATGAAACTTAGCCCCTTTATGTAGGGGTTTTCTGTGATTATTGCATTTTTTTTTAGTTAATATTGTTACTAAATTGCTAGTGGCAGCATGTAAAGGGTTAACACACCAAGCAGCCTGTCAGCAGAAACTATCAACTCAAAATAGATCTTTTTCTGGGAAAAATAGTTTCACAGGAAGTATGTTTGGTCCAGGTGACACAATGGGATCTCTGGTATTAATAAGTCCATCATCCCAGGAGGTACTGTTAGTCATTACTATATTCATTGGAAGGTTCATAGATTCTTCGGATAAGAGGACTGCCACTTGTGGAGAACTTGAATTTGTCAAGCCTGTATTCCCTGGAGTTTCAAAGAACAAGAAGTGATCTAATTGAAACCTATGAACATTTAGAGAGCCCCCTATTATTCCTCCCATCTAGGCTTAATAAGAAATAGGAGCAGGAGTAGGCCATCTAGCCCTTCGAGCCTGCCCCGCCATTCAATAAGATCATGGCTGATCTGTTGTGGCTCAGTTCCACTTTCCCGCCCTCTCCCCATAACCCTTAATCCCCTCTCTTATCAAGAACCCATCAACCCGCTTCTTAAAAATATTTAGCGAGGCAGCCTCCACCACTTCAACGGGCAGAGAATTCCAGAGATTCACCACCCTTTGAGTGAAGAAGTTCCTCCTCAACTCCGTTCTAAACCGCCTCCCCTTTATTTTGAGGCTGTGCCCCCTAGTCCTACTGTCTTTTTTGAGCGGGAAGAGTCTCTCCACCTCTATCCTATCCATCCCATTCATCATCTTATACGTCTCAATGAGATCTCCCCTCATTCTTCTAAACTCTAACGAGTACAAGCCCAGTTTATTCAGCCTCTCCTCATAGCTCAATCCCCTCAACTCCGGTATCAGCCTAGTAAACCTCCTCTGCACTCCCTCCAGGGCCAAAATATCCTTGCGCAGGTGCGGCGCCCAAAACTGCACACAGTACTCCAGCTGCGGCCTCACCAATGCCCTATACAACTGCAGCAAGACCTCCCTTAATGAGAGCAGAGAGATACAGTTGCAGATTTGGCTAGGGACTGGGTACGCTGGGACCTGGCCCTCCCCAGTGGTTGGCATGGAACTCTGTTCAGAGCAGAACCTGGGCCCAACCAAATGGGGCCACCCATGGCAGAAAGGGCATGATGGAAGCGATGCTCAGGCCGAGGGTTTCCTCACCCTCAAACTGATGGAACTGCAGCTTGTTGGTTAGGCAGGTCGGAGTCAGCATCACCATGGCTTCCATCATTGGATCCAGGCCTGGTATGTGGACAAGACCCTCAAAGGTATAATGATATAATCTTTATATAGTTGTGAATGGCCCCACTGACAGCTATTTTACAGGGAAGGAATTGTAGCACCCTGCCCGCTCCCCCCCATCCCAAAAGCACCCAGGCCTCCTGACATCCTACTCCAGAATCCTCTGGCAGATGGGTTACCAAGAGATGTTCCTGTTGATAGCACTACCAACTGGCATTACTTAAATTGGGTGACAACTCCTTATGCCACCCCTTCCCCATATTTCATATATCTTGGCAGGGGCAATGCCACTGACAACCAATGGGTTTTACATAATTAAACCTCAACCTTACTTAAACAACTACACAAATCTGCACCTCTTCCTTTACAACACAAAATTGGTTATACATTAATTATATTGTCCATTTCATTTGTTCTGAAATGGCAGTCCCTGTTGGGCTGAATAAATCCCAAAGGGAAACTTGATCAAGCTATCACAACAATTTGCAATTTTTATTTTATTACAAGAAAGTGTTTTTTTGAAGTCAGAAGTAAAAATTCCAGTTCCACCTTTTGGAAACTTTAAATATTAAATCAATACACGCATCAACAAAATAAAATAAAATTTAGACACACAAGATTACAGTTACATTTAGTCTTACAACATTTCCAAATATGGTTCTACTTAGCGAGATTTACAAATGAACAACCTTTTTCTGCCAACAGTCCTTATAGGTCCTTCGTCTATAAAGATTCCACTAATATTATCACAAGACTACCATTGTTGCTTTACGGGTAGATATTTCACAGGATTTCTCTCTCCCTTTCACTTGACAATTGAAATCCAAGGCTTGTAACAAAAACTTGCCTAATAGAATGAACAAACCCTTCTCTGTGAGCGGCTCTAGACTGCTTACATCACAAGCCTGTCCAGGCACAGCACTCCCTACATGATATCACATGGCCATTCCCCAACCCAGTTTTCACTCTTTTCTTCAATATGTTCTTTCTCTTTCATCTTTAAACTCAGTGTTCCTAACCTGTCTTCATAAGCTACCTTCTCAGAATATAAAAATCTTGTCCATCTTCTTTTTGATAAAATAAAGATAATAAAATTGCTTTATTCATTTACGATTATTGCCAGTTTTAAACCTTCCTTCCATTTGTCTTTAAAAATTTATCAAGTAAACACAGAAAAACCTTTTTATCTCCTCATGCAAATTTCCATCCAAGTTATTTACTTATCGCATTTTAGCTTTGGTCGTTTCCACTTCAAAATGCCGGTTGTTAGACTTAACCCTTCGATAACTTTAATCTCGCAGTCTGACTGTATACAGTTTAATTAAATCAGTCACACGCACAGACAAACATACACACAGCCTCCACAGGCCTGCTTCACAGTAGAGCACAGTAACATTGGAAAAAATGATTTTTTTGTTTTACACATTTGCAATTCATTCAAAACTAAAGAAAACCCACCTGTTCCAGCAACAAAGCCTGGTTCTTCACATTTGGGAGGCTCATTGACATTCTTAATGAAAACTTGCAGAAACTTTGAGTCACTGTAATTGGTTGTTGAGAGTTCGACTTGCAGATGGTAAATTACCTTGCGTTCAAGTTCAAAGTTAAATATTTTTGTTGTTATGATGTGACCAGTATCTAAAATAAAGACAGACATATCCAACACTTACATCTATAACAAGTAGAGGGTTATTGACACAGGTACTACAAGTAATACATTACTCAGAAAAGATCCGAGACGCCTTGTGAATTTAAGTACAATGAAAGCATAAAGCTAGAAAAGGTCATTTTGTGCAATGATACCTTTCTCTTTCATAGGCCGTGTAAAAATTACCCCATCAGTTTAGCTTATTTAAGAGGGAGAGATCATGAAGAGCAACACAGTGGCAGTGGTTAGCACTGCTGCCTCACAGCACCAGGGTTCAGTTCCAGACTTTTCACAGTAACTTCATTGTAGTATTAATGTAAACCTTCTTGCGATTCTAATAAATAAATTCCAAAAATTTATTTATTTGCGTCACAAATAGGCTTACATTAACACTGCAATGAAGCTACTGTGAAAATCCCCTAGTCACCACACTCCTGCACCTGTTCAGGTAGCCTGAGGGAGAATTTAGCATTGCCAACACACTTAACCAGCACAACTTTTGGACTGTGGGAGGAACGGAGGACCCAGAGGAAAGGCACACAGATGCGAAGACAACGTGCAGACTCCACATAGACAATGACCCAAGGTGGAAATTGAACCCGGGTCCCTGGCGGTGTGAGGCAGCAGTGCTAACCATTGTACCACCGTGCCACCCTGTGGGGGTCCCAGGCTGGCTAGCGATCGAGCTGGCCAGCAAACAGGGAGTCTGACAGATTGGGGCCACTGCATATGTGCAGAGTTCCAGCACCATCAGAGTCCAGCACCAATAGGCCCCGCCCCACAGGTTTTTAATGAGATTCACGATTGGGACCTCTGCAGTGCACAGAGTGCTGAGATTTGGGTGAGAAACTGAACTGACAGAACAGTCGGGATCTAGAACAGTTTCCCCACCAATTCAGCACTTTTGGGAGAATCGTGGCCTGAATTTCAACTTAGAATGAACTTGGCAGAGAAGTGGTTGGGGGGGCAGGGGGAGAGGTCCGGAGATGGAAGTGTGCAGTCTTAGTAATTCAATTTAAAACTAGGTTCAAGATAAAATTGTGTACAAAATATCCACCATCTGATTCATTTTAAGTGCCTGGGAAGGAGTATGCAGACAGATCAAAAGGTACAAAACTATTGGTGAGAGTCAAGTAATGGGCAGCATGGTGGCACAGTCATCAGCACTGCTGCCTCAGTGCCAGAAATCTGGGTTCAATTTCCGGCTTGGGTCACTGTCTGTGGCGACTGCACGTCCTCCCTGTGTCTGCATGGGTTTCCTCCAGATGTTCCAGTTTCCTCCCACAGTCCGAAGATGTGTGAGTTAGGTGGATTGGCCATGGTAAATTGCCCATTAGGCCCTTATTCTAATGTAAGAGTCATTGCTTCACTCCTTACAGACATCAGCTAGAGACACCAGAAAAGAATTAGCAGGATTGGCGGATACTGAGGAAGATTGTCAGGTGACACAGCAGGATATAGATAGGTTGGTATATTGGGCAGATAGATTTTAATCCTGACAAATGCGAGGTGATGCATTTTGGAAGGAATAATGCAGGGAGGAGTTACATGATAAAAGGTAGACCGATTAAGAGTATAGAAATACAGAGGGACTTGGGAGTGCAGGCGCACAAGTCTCTGAAGGTGTCAACACAGGTAGAGAAGGTTGTGAAGAAAGCTTATGGAATGCTAGCCTTTATAGGAAGGGGTATAGAGTATAAGAGCTGTCGTCTAATGCTTCAGTTGTACAGAACGTTGGTTAGACCGCATTTGGAGTACTGCATCCAGTTCTGGTCACCTTACTACTGGAAGGACGTGGAGACCCTGGAGACAGTGCAGAGGAGGTTTACCAGGATGCTGCCTGGTATGGAAGGACTTAGTTACGAGGAAAGGTTGGAGAAACTGGGGCTCTTCTCCTTAGAAAGATGGAGATTAAGGGGGGATCTGATAGAGGTGTATAAAATAATGAAGGGAATAGATAGAGTCAACAGTGGCAGGCTTTTCCCTAGCTTGGGGACAACTATTATGAGAGGTCACAATCTAAGGGTGAGGGGGGAAAAGTATAATTTGGATACTAGGGGAAGGGTTTTCACACAGAGGGTCATGGGGGTATGGAACACGCTACCAAGTAAGGTGGTGGAGGCAGGCACGTTGGACTTGTTTAAGGTTTACTTAGATAGACACGAGTGAAACAGGGATGGAGGGTTATAGAAGACGGTATTAAAAAGGGTCAGAGCCTCAGGATGACACTGGAAATGTAATATTACGTGTCAATGTTTTGTCTCTTTTAATCCACAGGGTCGGTCCACCTTGTTGTCAAACGAGGGGCATGCACACGGTGGGTCGTGCGTGGGCTGCTCTTGGAGGTTTCGAGAGTGGCCTAGTACTTCGTGCCGGTGTGTGTGCTTGATCCTGGACCAGCAGATGGGCACCGCAACAGCTCAGTGACTATCACTGCTAGCTGTGCAGATACATGGATTTGGGCCTGTGTCTGTGGGAGTTTGTGCATTCTCCCTGTGGTTGCGTGGGTTTCCTCCGGGCGCTCCGGTTCCCTCCCACACCCCAAAGACGTGCTCTTAGGCTGATTGGTGTACCAAATTGACCCTACACTATTCTCCCCTGAATCTGGCTACATTAGGGGTATCATTCACATACACACGGGGCAGGGTAGGTGTGGGAAAATGCTTTGTTGAAATGGCAGCGTGGGTTCGTTGGGCCGAAGGGCCTGTTTCCCGTGCTGGGTTGTTCTTTGTACTATGTTAACAGTAACCCAAGAGTAAGCTGATGTTGTGTAAGGGGAAGTATCACAACATTAAATCTGCCATCATTGCACTTATCTCCAACACCTTCTCCCTCCCACTCACCCCCAAGTGCAACAATGTTACCTCTTTGGCATTCACATGGTTGATTACTTCATTGAGATGGCTCCTGACACATTAGTGGGGTAGACAATGCTGGGTGGCTCCAATCCCAAATTATAGCGAGGTGCCTGATCCCAGATTGTGGTTGTGAGCCAGATCTCTACCTCCTGAATTGTCCAATCCAAGGAGTTCCAATTCCTGAACCCATCGTGGTTCCTGATTCCTGACGGTGGTCTTTTTGCATGGAGAAATCTGATTGGCGGCAGTGGGAGATGGGGGCGGTTTTGGCGGTACGTACTCCTGCTCTTTCTGTCCCATAAATTGAGCTGCAAACACATTTCCCCTCTCCCTGATGTGTCCTCACTCTGTCCAGTTGCCCGGTTTGCTGAAGGCTGGGAAACCTGGCTGTTAACAGTTAAAGCTGCAAAGTGGGTTAAATCATAGGCTGCTAGACTCCTGCCCCTCGCCCCCTCCCCCCTTCCTTAAAATCCAGAAGTGGATGGGTGGGTGGAGGTGAGCTGGGGGCATTGTTTTAGTTTTGTTTGCTGGAATTCCTGCAACCCCCTGTATTTACTCTAGTTAAACCCCCTGAGCCAGCCACTTGTTCAACTATGCAAGTCATAGCGGCCTGCCTCCAGAGAGGGGTATTTTACAGCATCATCTGTGGCTGTGAGGATCACCACAGCCCCAAAGCAGTTATGCAGCCAGCTCCTTTTAACATCGAGTACAAGACATCAGCAACACCTCCTCCATTTCTGGAATCAAGATTGTCACAGATGTATGTTTTGTTCAGCACCGGAAATTCACCTGTTTGAAGACGTTCAAGCAGGAGAAAGGCTGGTGAGGACTCTGCCACTCATCCACCATTATCTCAGGA
This sequence comes from Carcharhinus amblyrhynchos, assembly GCF_965287045.1. Classification (NCBI taxonomy): domain Eukaryota; kingdom Metazoa; phylum Chordata; class Chondrichthyes; order Carcharhiniformes; family Carcharhinidae; genus Carcharhinus; species Carcharhinus amblyrhynchos. The sequence goes on along the minus strand of NW_027650216.1, from coordinate 63,602 downwards.
TAAGAACAAGCAGAACTCTCCCCTCCAAGAAAAGGCAATGTTATCCATTTCGAGTCAAAGAGGTTTACAGCATGGAAACAGGTCCTTCGGCTCAACTTGTCCACGCCGCCCTTTTTTTTAAACCCTGAAGCTAGTCCCAATTGCCTGCATTTGGCCCATATCCTTCTACACCCATCTTACCCATGTAACTGTCTAAGAATGCTTTTTAAAAGACAAAATTGTACCTGCCTCTACTACTACCTCTGACAGCTTATTCCAGACACTCACCACCCTCTATGTGAAACAATTGTCCCTCTGGATCCTTTTGTATCTCTCCCCTCTCACCTTAAACCTACGCCCTCTAGTTTTAGACTCCCCCACCTTTGGGAAAAGATATTAACTGTCTAGCTGATCAATACCCTCATTATTTTATAGACCTCTATGAGATCACCCTTCAGCCTTCTATGCTCCAGAGAAAAAAATCCCAGTCTATCAAGCCTCTCCTTATAACTCAAACCATCAAGTCATGGTAGCAACCCAGTAAATCTCTTCTGCACTCTTTCTAGTTTAATAATATCTTTTTTATAATAGGGTGAACAGAATTGTACACAGTATTCCAAGTGTGGCCTTACCAATGTCTTGGACACTTCAACGAGACGTCCCAACTCTTGAATTCAAAGTTCTGACCAATTATACCATGCACGCTGAATGCCTTTTTCACCACTCCGTCCACCTGTGACTTCACTTTCAAGGAGTTATGAACATGTGTACCCCTAGGTCTCTGTTCTGTAACTCTCCCCAACATCCTATCATGAACTGAATAAGTCTTGCCTTGGTTCAATCTACCAAAATACACCACCTCATAATTATCTAAATTAAATTCCATCTGCTATCCACTGGCCCAGTTGATGAAGATCCCATTGCAATCCAAGATAACATTCTTCATTGTCCACTATGCCACCAATCTTGGTCTCATCTGCAAACTTACTAACCTTGCCTCCGATATTCTCATCCAAGTCATTAATATAAATGACAAATAACAGCGGGCCCAACACTGATCCCTGAGGTATACCGTTGATCACAGGTCTCCAGTTTGAAAAACAACTCTCAACAACTGCCCTCTGGCTTGTCATCAAGCCAGTTTTGTATTCACTTAGCTACCTCACCCTGGATCCCTTGAGATTTAACGTTATGCAACAACCTACCGTGCAGTGCCTTGCTTTCTACATCTTCTCCTCAGGAGATCAGGAAGATCCCTGCAAAACCTTGTTCCGTATTTTGATGTGATTTGATTTACTGGTCCGAAACATGCAGTTAGGTGCATTGGCCATATTAAATTCTCCCTCAGTGTACCAGAACAGGCACTGGAGTTTGGCAACTTGGGGATTTTCATAGTAGCTTCATTGCAGTGTGAATGTAAGCCTGTTTGTGACACTAATAAATAAACTTTGAAAAAAAGTATTTCTTCTTGCATACTATACAGACAAAGCATACCATTCATTAAGTACATAGGGGAGAAGGAAAGAAAGTGCAGAATGTAATGTTACAGTCAAAGCTAGGATGTAGAGAAAGGTCGACTTAATACAAGGTAAGTCCATTCAAAAGTCTGATGGCAACAGGGAAGAAGTTGTTCTTGAGTCGGTTGGTATGTGACCGCAAACTTTTTTCTGATGGAAGAAGGTGGAAGAGAGAATGTTAAAGAGAGAGAGAAGATAAGTGGCACTCTCTAAACAAAGACCTAATAATCTGGAAAGAACAAAAGGCCAAATTATTAAATCAGCTTCAAGCGAGGGATAAATTCTATCGAGGAGACACAGGTCAGTATTTTAAAATGAGCCATTAATTACTCACGTGTGTTCATATCAAACCCTTCAACTACATTTAACATGATGGAGACTTGAGGATCTGTCACATCAAGAACATCATCTTTTGCCGTAGTTACCACTGTCCCAATTGGTTCATTTTCAAACACGGTCACTGGGTTTTTGTCAAACATTATTTCAGCCTTCTTTTCTTGAACACCTTAAAGAAGGGCATACGGCACTTAAAATAACAAGTGCAAAATAAATTCCAGTCAAACAACTGCAACAACATGGAGTACAACTTACTCAGATAAATAATCAGGGCTATAAAAAATATCGAGTGACGATGCAAAGAAAACATCTGAAAATATTCCTGAGGGAACAAGCACGATGTGATACTGATGGCTAGAAGGTAATTGTGCTGTGACGGCCTAACAAACATTTAGTTGCTATGTTGGACAGGGTGATTTCCAGAGATGGAAATGAAAGATTAGGAAGGTGGTTTTCTATTTGTACAGGGAATGTACATTGAGTTGCAGGTAGTTGGCATCGTATAACTGTTTACACAGTGTTAACCCTGGTGTCTGTTAACTCTGCTGTCTCAAGGAATCTTGTGAAATACTTTTCAGCTAGTTAGCAAATGGTTAGAGAACGGTGGTACAGTGGTTAGCGCTGCTGCCTCACAGCCCCAGGGACCTGGTTTCGATTCCTGGCTTGAGTCACTGTCTGTGCAGAGTCTGCAGGTTCTCCCCGTGTCTCATTTCCTCTGGGTGCTCCGGATTCCTCTCATAGTCCGAGAAATGTGCTGATTAGGTGCATAGGCTATGCTAAATTCTCCCTTGGTGTACCCGAACAGGCACTGGAGTGTGGTGACTAGGGGATTTTCACAGTGTTAATGTAAGCTTACTTGTGACTAATAAACTTTACTTAAGAGAAAAGAAATGAGTTACATCAATGGTAGAAAAGCCAATCAGTAAAAGATAGCCTTGACAATTATTCCAGGGGGCTCGGAATAATTCTCTATGTTTCAGAGCCCCGACTTGCAAATAAGTTATTCTGAATGAGGGTGATGAATGTAAAGAGGATGGGGTATGCCTCTCAGCTTGTTACAGTACATCAGGTAAAAACAAAATAACGATATTCGATTTGATTTATTATTGTCACATGTAGTGAAAAGCGTTGTTTCTCGTGCACTATGCAGAAAAAGCATCCCATTCATAGAGAAGGAGAAGAGTGCAGAGTACAGAATAATGATCCTATTTTGTTTTCAATGGTATTGCAGTTTCTGCATCAATAGACACCTGTGGTCAAGCATACCTGCATGAAAAAATGCCTTTCCTTGCCCAAATGGGAATCCTAAACCTATACCTTGTTACTAATTTACCAACCACCGGGAATAGGTTTTGTCAAATTATATATATTTAGCTCAGATATCAGGACTTTCTAAGAACATGAGAAATAGGAGCAGGAGTAGGCCATCTAGCCCCTCGAGCCTGCCCCGCCATTCAACAAGATCATGGCTGATCTGAAGTGGCTCAGTTCCACTTTCCCGCTTTCTCCCCATAACCCTTACTTCCCTTGCCTACCAAAAACCTATCTATCCGCGTCTTAAATATATTTAGCGAGGTAGCCTCCACCTCTTCAACAGGCAGAGAATTCCAGAGATTCACCACCCTTTGAGTGAAGAAGTTCCTTCCTCTTCAACTCCGTTCTAAACTGCCCCCCTCCCTTATCTTGAGGCTGTGCCCTCTAGTCCTGCTGTCTTTTCTGAGCAGGAAGAACCTCTCCACCTCTACCCTATCCAACCCTTTCATCATCTTATACGTCTCAATGAGACCTCCCCTCATCCTTCTAAAAGGATGTTCTTGAGAAAACATCTGAAAACATCTGATGTTCTGTTCTTGAGTCAAGAGGGCTGTGCACTCTGAGTGTATAACTAAGGCTTCATACCTTGGGATTGAGACTTCCTGTTCAAGGTAACAATGTCCTTATTTGTTCAGCCTGTCCAGTCCTCTCCTCTGTTCGTGGGGAGGCTGAGGGCAGACCCCAGCACCAGGATTTGTCAGACACCTCTGAACTGGAGTACCCAGTCTGAGTGATGCTTATAAGGTTATGTTAACAGGCCAAAGCACTCTTTCCCACCTTATCAGAAAACCTTCACTGAGCTTGTTCCAACCAGACATGGTGGCACCATAACAAAGCCCCAGGAAATCTCCCGAGACAGCGTAGGGGCCGGAGGAATGATGAAATGTGATGGGTCTATACTGGAAACAAGTCAAGATGTTATCTATTCCCAGAGGTGGGAAAACGATTCCCAGTAACTTCAAATCCTTGCCAACAACAAGCAAAATTACAGTACAGTTTTGATTAGCTGAATCCCAGGGGAGCTGCCACTGAACCCATGTTAAGAAGTGCTCCATAATAGCCAAGAGGCCTCATTGCCATAGTCACCTGATATCCCACATGTAACCTGATATGCCCCCACATGTGTTCTGTATCAAAAACAATATTTGCAAATGCCAAATGAGAACACAGTACAGCAGTAAACGTGTGAAAAGCCTTCATTTACAAAGGCCTGACCTTGCCAAAGGCTGGGACTTTGCACTGAAAAAGGCCAAAGGTCATCCAGGCAATTGGGTTAACCTAGTGCTGGATGGGTACTGTTGTGATATTCACAAAGCAATGTGCTTTCTTGGACTCACCTATCACAAGAAATGGCAGCCCTTCCTGTTGATACAGACCACTGTAGTGACAAGTTCCTATTCCACCTTTAAAAATCAAGGGGCGGTCTGGCAAAAGCTGGTCTGGCCTTAATAATGTCTCGCGGTGCATACTCATTCGAGATGTGGGCGAGATCATTTGGAGCGGATCATCTGTCTTTGCTGCTGAAACTGTTGTGAACTCACGGCTTACCCTGTGCAAAGTGATGCTGTGTCTTATCTTAAATCTGCCCATTCATCCATTGTGCAGGTGAACTGCATGTGACCCAGCGTCTTTGTCAAAACAACTCTGATTTCCTGCAGGAACAGTGGGATATGCACATTCTCATCCTCTTCCTTATAAACATAAAAACATAAACATAGAAACTAGAAGCAGGAGCAGGCCATTCAGCCCTTCGAGTCTGCTCCACCCATTCATGTTAATCACGCTAGATCATCAAATTCAATATCCTGATCCTACCTTCCCTCCATATCCCTGGATCCCTCTAGCCCCGAGAGATAGATCTCATTTCTTCTTGAAATCACACAGAGACATGTGGAGAACATCTGTTTGTCAAATTGCTCCAAGATGTTTCATAATTACAGGCAAATTTGAAGGCAGAATCTCTCAATCTTTGCCAAGGACCTGGGTTTGCAATTTCAAGATGAGCTGTTGCACACACGAATTGGATGTGCACCCAGTGACAATTGAAGAGCCAACTGAGGCCTTCTAATCAATAGCAATTTACAGCTCGTCACACAGGCAAAGCAGGTGAGTGCATTTCTTCATCCAAAAGCAGGATAAAAGGCTCCTGGAAGAGCAGCAGTTTCTCTGTCATTGTACCTTTGTCGCTGTGTGAGTATAGAGTTGTCTCTGAGTTTCTTAGCAATTCTTACGCATTTTGAACCTGTCTTTCAGCATTTCAGGACCTCATCTTCCCTGGAAGGTTTCCCTGAGGATTGGAGTACAGTGATCCCTCATTAACAAGACCCTGATTCTCTGCCTCTTATCCAATGGGGATAGTGCATTCTGCTGGTGGGCCCTCCTGAAGAGAGGGACAGGTGGGAGAGGAGGCAATGGAGTGTAGGCAGCTTCCCAGGTAGGAGGTCTTTAAGAGAAGAGGCATGGGCTCAGTGTGTGGCTAGCAAGGATGCCAAGATGGGATGCTAAGCCACAGATACCATTCCCCAATGGTTAGAGTGTACAATTTCCAAATGTCTGAGTCCTGTAGGAGGCTACACCTCTTCAAGCAATAAGCCACATAATAGGTCCTGCAATCACACCCAGATGCATGGGTGGACACCCTATGCTGGTGACTTTGAAGTTTGCCGTGGCCCTCAACTTCTAAACGTCTGGTTATTTACAAGGTTCCAGGGGAAATTTGTACAGCCTCTCTCAAATTGGCCACACACAGTTGTGTCAAGCTAGTGACTGATACCATCTTAGACACATCCACCTGGACAGACAAGGACAGCCAGGCGGGGACAGCATGAGGGTTTGTGGTAATGGCTGGATTCCCCCTCAGTCAGGATGAAGTAGATCGAACTCACATGGCCATCAAGCTGCCAGGAGAGCCAGGAACTTTAATTAACCAAAATAAGTTCCACTTGATGACTAGTCAGATTATCTCTGACCACTTTGGCACAGATTCTCCAAGTTTGTGCCCGTTACCCAGGGAGCTCACACAATTCTTACATCTTGCAGCACTCACAGCTACCAAGGCTGTTCCTAGCTCCTGCTGAATTAGATGAATGTTGACAAGGGCTCTCACTTGAAGAGGTGGCTGATGGCCCATTTGCATCACCCAAAAACTGAGGCAGAATACAACAGGAGCCATGCTTCCAGAAGGGTGGTGGTAGAGAGGACCACTGGGCTGCAGAAGGTGTGCTTCAGATCTGGACCAATCTGGCGGAGCTTTGCAGTATCAATCTCATTGCACCCTACACAATCTCGCTTTGTCAAGGAAGCACTCAGTGGAGACTGAAGAGAGCGAGGCAGGACCACAGGCCTTGGAGGATGACTTTGGTGATGAGTCAGAGAATAAACCTGGGAACACACAGGGTGAGGACCATTGTTCCTATTGTCTGCCTCATTCAGGGGCTCAGGAACACAGAGATACTTTGATTCAGTGAACATTTAGCTCAGCGTGCAAGGTATTGAGGCCTACTCGAGCCTATGGCACTGGCTCCTTTGCAAACAATCATTAAATGAAAGCTTAACTCAGACCCTCAGCATTACACACCATACAGTTATAAATCTTGGCTATTCAAAGCATGCAGCCAAGCCAGCCCAATAATGTAAAGAAAATCTTTATACTACTTCACATGAACAGCAAAAGAATGTACAAATATTCCCAACCTAACAGAAGCTTCAAAATAATAAGCACAAATAATCACATTATAAACACAACAGGGGTGTGTCACAAAGTGCCTTAAACTCATATCTGGAGGTGCTGTGCCTTGGTGCGGCACACAGCCACGTCACCTACCCACCCCCACCCACCCACCCCACCCCTGGCTGGCAGTGGCATGGAGGCAGCCTGCAGACTTTGCTGTCCTGGTGGATAGGATTACCTTGGCAATCATCCTCTGGTTGGCAGCTGTGAGTTGGCTCTGCCTGGGAGGGTGTGCCCAGCACCATGGCGCAGCACTCCTCAGTTATCATAGCATCATCAGATACAGCAGGCACTGGCAGAGGGGGGAGGAGTTCATCTGGAAGGCCCTGAGATGAGGCCACAGTGATGACAGGCAACTTGTCCGCCAGCATGAGGTGTATCTGCACCTCCTAGCTCACCATGGTGGGATCGAGCAGACAGAACATAAGAAATAGGAGCAGGAGTAGGCCATCTAGACCTTCGAGCCTGCCCCGCCATTCAACAAGATCATGGCTGATCTGAAGTGGCTCAGTTCCACTTTCCCACTTTCTCCCCATAACCCTTAATTCCCTCGTCTCTCAGAAACCTATCTACCCGTGACTTAAATATATTCAGCGAGGTAGCCTCCACCACTTCAATGGGCAGAGAATTCCAGAAACTCACCACCCTTTGAGTGAAGAAGTTCCTCCTCAACTCCGATCTAAACTGTCCCCCCCCTTATCTTGAGGCTGTGCCCTCTAGTTCTTCTATCCTTTCTAAGCGGGAAGAATCTCTCTACCTCTACCCTATCTGGCCTCTTCATTATCTTACATGTCTCTATAAGATCCCCCGTCAGCCTTCTAAACTCCAATGAGTACAGACCCAGTCTATTCAATCTCTCTCATAGGCTAACCCCCTCATCTCCAGTATCAGCCTAGTGAACCTTCTCTGTACTCCCTCCAAGGCCAATATATCCTTTCGCAAATAAGGGGACAAAAACTGCACACAGTACTCCAGCTGCGGCCTCACCAGTACCCTGTACAGTTGCAGCAAGACCTTCTTGCTTTTATATTCTATCCCCCTCGCGATAAAGGCCAGCATCCCATTCGCCTTCTTGATCACCTGCTGCACCTGCAGACTGGGTTTTTGCTACTCGTGCACAAGGATCCCCAGGTCCCTCTGCACCGTAGCATGCTGCAGCTTTTCACCCTTTAAATAATAATCCCTCCTACTATTACTTCTGCCAAAATGGATAACCTCACACTTGCTAACATTATACTCCATCTGCCAGGTCCTCGCCCACTCACTCAGCCTATCCAGATCCCTCTGCAGACTTTCCGCACCCTCCACGCAATTTGCTTTTCCACTCATCTGCATGGCATCAGCAAATTTTGTTACCCTACACTTAGCCCCCTCCTCCAGATCGTCTATATAAATGGTAAACAGTTGAGGCCCCAGCTCCAATCCCTGCGGCACCCCACTAGTCACCAACTGCCAACCAGAAAAGCATCCATTGATTCCAACTCTCTGCTTCCTGTTAGATAACCAATCCTCAATCCACACTAACACCTTACCCCTAACTCCGTGTACCCTAACCTTCTGCAGCAAGAATTAGAGGGACATGGGGGTAGGGCCTGGGTGGGATTGTGGTTGGTGCAGACCCGATGGACCGAATAGCCTATTTCTATTTTTATGACTTCAAACATGGTTACTAAAGTTTAATACCACCATTTTAACACTTCTTGCAATTCTGTATGGTGCGCTGTTAATTTAAATTGCTTCATTCCAAAACTATCCATAAGCCCCCTGAATAATTTAGACATAAAATTGGATCCTTGACCTGATTGGATTTCAGTGGGCAGTCCACATTTGTTAAAAAAAAATTAAGTAATTCCTCTACTATTACACAATGGAATGGCTCCCAGAAGCCTAGCAGACACATCCATTATGGTCAACAAATACACTTTCCCATTCTTGAGGGAGGGGTCCCATGCAATCAATTAGGACCTTAGTAAAAGTTTCCTCAAATTCTGAAACAGTAGCACAGCGTCATCGCTTTGTTGTTGCATTGTGTCATAGTGCCAAAACTCAGGAGAGCCTTGATCCCCACCCCCGCCGTGCTACCCCAGCCCACCCAATCCCCATTGCATCAGTGTGACAAACCTCATCTCCAAACCTTCAGTCGAGTTGCATGACACGGTCAATTAACATCCTGTCTCTGTCCAGTCATTCTTTGAAAACAGATTTGTAGATTTAATTTGTGACTCTTAAAATTTCTAAGGGGCACAGTTTTCACTATCTCATGCCATGGCTCTTTTTATTATTCCACCTGGGAGGCCTGAAAGGTAAACAATGGTAAATATAGAAAGCAAATGTTAAAAGTGTTGCTAGGCATTAAGCAGATACCCAACCACAATAGGCACCCAGGCGTTACTAAGGTGTGACAGAAACACATACAGACAGGGAACAATCATGGCACAGAAGATCATTGTGCAAAGTGTCTCACATTAAGGTATGTAATATATGATAGATAGATGTTAAACCCTTTGGTGTATTCTTTATTTTTGCTCTCTATTTAGGGACACACAACAAGACATCAGCATTCTGTAAAGAATCAAAATACTTGCTGTGATTTTAGATTTCCACCAATAAAAAACTCTGACAATAGTGATGATTGCCAAGTGCCCAAGATGGGCATTCTGCCATCATTTATAAAGACTGGCACTTTTAGCTACTAATTGCTGTCCACAATTAATTACCTGTTACATGCCTTGGAACGGATTTGATCAGGTAGTTGGCAAGCTGCACTAATGCGTAGAATTATTTTTATTGCTGCCAGGGCAGTGGTGCACTCCTGGGAGTACACAATCGTAATATAATTTGATTCAATTGTTTCCATTTTAATCAATATTGTGTGCAAATTGTATTTTGTTGAACAATAAAAGAACAGCTGCATTTTATAATCAGAAGATGGAGCTGTCCATATCCGTCTGAGCTACGGAAGCGTGTAAAATACCGTGACAGGACGATAGGGCACATGTCCCAGTGTCATTGAGCCTTCGCACAATCATATAGTGGCTGGGGATGTGCACAGGTCAGAGACAATCAACTCTCTGACAATCAAGAAACCTACTTAAATGAATTTATCAGCAATTGACTGGGATTTTACTTTATGGTTGGCGGGTGGGCTGGTTGGCCAAGAGGCCTTTATCATATGTGCAGTTTAAATGTAAACAATGGCTGGAATTTTACCGCCCTGTCTGCCCATCACAGGAATCGGAGCAGGCGAAGTGTGGATAATGGGAGGTCTATTGACCTCAGATGGTATGTTATGGTTTTGGGATGAGCAAGGCCCTGAGATGGCGGTGTGTACAATTGTGCTGCCTGGACACTCGTAGCTTAGCTTCTCCACTAATATTTATTGTTTACAGGTTAGCATTTCCCTCAGAGAGCTCCACACTGGCTGTGAAAGCATATTGGAAGCACTAGGCCAAACGTTCCCCCTTCTTGGTACCTGCATTCTTCCCACCTTCCCAAGCAGCATTCGGTCTTTCAAAGAGCACACGTCACACTGGGTGCTGGAGAATTGGCAGCCAGCATAACGCTGCGATCGTGGGTGAGAGCGGGTTTCATCCGTGCTGACTCCGGGTGCACCCCGAAGGTACAATTCAGGCCCTGATGTTCACATATATGGCGTGAAGTTGCAGTATTTATGCCATAGAGCTGGAAATTACTCTTGTTGTGTGGATCAAGGCATTAAGCAAATTAACAAATGGCTGACTTCAAATGTTTACTGGCTGTTTCTAGGATTCTTTGACACACTGTAAACGAAAGAAGCCATTCTGTTTTTAAACAAATGCTAATCTTTTGACCACTAGGCAAGTCCTGTCCCCAAGACAACCATTTTGTTTATTTTCAGCTCATGAATTTTGATACTGGAGTCACAGTAACAATAAAGTTCTCTAACGGCCGTGATATCTTTGTCACTGGATATGGATCCTAAACTGCTAAAATAAATGACTAAAATGTAATGGGCTTTTTTTTGTGGTGGAAGCAATAGTGAGGCAAATCACTCATCATTATTAACAAGCAAAGGTAAAGGCAAATCGGTAAAGTGGCCTTTGTCCCAGACAACTATAGGCTGCTCTCCCCTTTGAGGGGAAGTGCTGACTGGTGGTGATTTTAACCTGAGGGTTACAACACCTCAGGCGAGGGGCTGGGTTGTGAAGGGGTTTATTGGGATGGGGGGGACCTCTATGATTAACCAGTACAGTATTAATAAGTACTAATGAGTTGGATAACAACTATATGTGCTCAGTTAAAAGAGGAAATCAGAAAGTTGTCCCTTGATGCGGTCCGCTTTCCTGAAAGCTGCATGATAATGGTGTCTTGCCAAGAGACTCAAATGGGCCCAGATTTTGCAGTCAGCGCTAAACAAGTAGTACATATTTGGTCACTGTATTTAGATTTGATCACACTATTTCTATGGGCTTTTACACAGAGATTGGCAGAAAGCAGAGAGCTGAGGTAGTGCCACATCTTCAAGATTGGATTTGGGCATTTATGAACAGGGCCATCGATCAGTGACAACTCAACCAATCCAGCCAAAGAACCTTTACTGAGAAATTCTGTGTTGAAATCAGGAAGTGACTTTATAAAAATGTGTCTTTTTTTAAAATCTCCAGCAATGATTAACATCTGAAGGAATGAGACTCAATATGCAGTGCCAGAGATGTTGTTTTTAAGTAATTAATAGTCACTACCTCATAACAAAGGGTGCTTTGTAAGCTTCTGGCAACGAGTTGTGAAATTGCCAGCACTGGACTGGGGTGGGCACAGTAAGTAGCCTCATAATACCAGGTTAAAGTCCGACAGGTTTATTTGCTAGCTTGAGATTTCAGAGTGCCATTCACCCATTCGGAGTGACACTCCAAAAGCTCGTGCTACCACATAAACCTGTTGGACTTTAACCTGGTGTTGTGAGATTACTTACAGCAAGAAGTTAGTAATCTATTCCAGGAAAAGCTCACTACAGAACAGATGAAAGTCTGCCTTGTGCACCACTAGGTACAGGAAGACTAAAAACAAACAAGTACATAACTATTTACTTACATATAAATAAACAAGACCTAACTTTTTCTGGAGTGATTCTTAGTTTAATTGACAAATGCTTAAATTTTTATCCACTCAGAAAGCCCTAGTAAAAGAACTTATTGCACGTAAAAGGTTTAGCTTATTAATATGAGGAGTGGCACTGTGGTACAGTGATTAGCACTGCTGCCTCTCAGCACCAGGGACCCGGGCTCAATTCTAGCCTTGGGTCATTGGCTGTGTGGAATTTGCACCTTCTTCCCGTGTCTGTGTGGGTTTCCTCGGGGTTCTCCGGTTTCCAAGGATGGAATTTATCATGGCCAATGCAACTAACCATACTCCAAAGATGTTCAGGCTAGGTGGATTGACCGTGCTAACTGCACGAGTGGGAGGCCTTGGGTAAGATACCCTTCTGGAGAGTCAGTTCAGGTCGATGGGCTGAATGGCCTCCTTTTGCACTGTAGGGATTCTATGAAAGAGAGCCAAAGAATATTGAAAATTCACAACAACTCAATTAGCATTCGAAAACAGAGGCCTGGTTAAAGTTTCAGGTATAATTCCTTCATCAATACTAGAAAGTAGAGTTATTTTACACAGCTTGGGCAGCATGGAGGCACAGTGTTTAGCACTGCTGCCTCACAGTGCCAGGGACGTGGGTTCGATGCTCGGCTCACTGTCTGTGTGGAGTTTGCTTGTTCTCCCTGCGTCTGCATGGATTTTCTCCGGTGCTCCGGTTTCCTCCCACAGTCCAAAAATGTGCGGGTTAAGTCAATTGGCCATGCTATATTGCCCCTTAGTGTCCTGGGATACATAGGTTAGAGGGATTAGCGAGGTAAATATGTGGAATGACGAGCTGGGTGGAATTGTTGTGGTGCAACATTGATGGGCTGAATGGCTTCTTTCTGCACCGTAGGGTTCTATGATTCAATGATTTTACTGATTGATTAATTCATGATCCAAAAATACAAATCTTGTCAACTTCCACAAATTCTCTGTTAAGTGATAATGTTATGGAATGGACAATGGAGTTTATTTTCCTTTGGGCATAAATTTAGCAAAATCTTTCAGTCAGCTGCCTTTTGTTACATAGACAATTCACCAAAATGATTTTTTGCACAGTGACTATATTTGCCGACAGAAATTTAAGTTTATTTACTTTGAAAGTCCCCTACTCACTGCACTCCGGTGCCTGTTTGGGTACACTAAGGTTGATGCAACTAACCAGCAAGTCTTTCAGACTGTGGAAGGAAACCAGAGCACCCAGAGGAAAGCCACACAAAAATGGGGAGAATGTGAAGACTCCACGTAGACTGTGACCTGAGCCAGGAATCGAATCTGGTTCCCTGGCATTCTGAGGCAGCAGTGCTAACCATTGTGCCACCATGTGGGACTGAGATTGTTTCCACTCTGGATTAGGGAGAATGTGCAAACTCTGTACAGACGGTGACCCAAGGCTAGAATTGAACATGGGTCCTTGGCTGTGAGGTAGCAGTGCTAACCACTGTGCGACCAAAATTTACACATTCAAATGCAAATAATGTTCATCGAAATAATCAAAAGTTTTGAACAAAATATGAACTTAGAAAAAATGAAACCACTGCTTCCTTAGGAATCCCTGGCGTGCTTGGGGAGTTATTATTTGAAGGATTTGCCAACATTGCAACCCTGTTTTACATTCATATTTTACCCACAGACATTGAAAACTGGTGTACTATCATATAATTAGAAGACAAATGCGGTCCTTCTATGTCCTGTTACAGCCCCTTCAATGCATTCCAGTATATACCACAATGGAATCAATACAACAATTACTTGTATGTTTTTTTTAAACTTTGAAAACATCCCAAGGCACATTACAAAGAAGGAAAGACAAACATATTAGACATTACGGCAAACTAAGGGCTTGATCAGGGTAACAAATTTGAAGTAATTAATGTTAGTAATGAAAAAGTGCTGGAGAAATTAATGCGACTAAAGTGTTATAAAAGCTGGACTGATGGTTATGTTTTAAACTGTCTCTTTTAATTCAATGTAAAATGGAGTAATTTTTAGAGGGGGATATGTCCTCCTATTTGATTTGACAAAAGAGCTAAGCCCATGTTACCTCATTCAAAATCTCTATGGAGAAAATTATGGGGAACCTGGTTACCATGGAAACAGAGACACTTCTCAAAAATGATTGAAAGTAAAATGCAAGTTTTAACACCTGAACTCAAAAGAGGTGGTTGTCAGACAATGATATTTTACAGGAAGAAAACCCGTAACAGCTGCTTCTTTGCTAAGCAGAGGAAGGAAAAATCTGTTTTTAGGTTAACCTCCAAGCAGAATGCTGGTGAGGACAGATCAAAAAAAGTAAAGCTTGTGAAGACTAACAGACTAAGGAATTGCCTGAGAATGCGTTGCTGCCGGAAGACCATTTGAGTTATTCAGAAGATTAGGTGAAGGGGATTTTGTTAAAGGGACACTGAAAGATTTACACTGATGGAGTAAGAAAAAGATCCTGTTAAAACTGGGAGAAGTTTGAGAGTTTAAAAGCAAGATCACATTCCTGATGAAAATGCAGTTTATAAATTTGGTGTCGTGTTTTTCGTTTTGTTAAGAAATTAATGAGGAATACTAGAAGTAATGTTTATTCAATGTTGATTTCAGGTTGCTTTTACAATAAAATTCTTAAAACATGAAATCTTGTCCAATTACTTTGCATGGACAACTGGAAAAATCATGTCTGTTTTTAACAGTTAGCAGCCTCCATGGGGATTGTAATAAAAGGTCAACAAAAGCCTGGATCAGGCAGCCGACACTCTTCATTTCTAAAATAGGTGGCTGCAGAGATAATGGACACGTTGTTTACAATCTTCCAGAATTCCTGAGATTTGAGAATGGTTCCCATGAATTGGAAGTGAGCAAACATGATTTCTAAGGCCTTTTGTTGTCGGGCAACGTACACTTGTACTTGAGTTATGTTATAAGCTCTTCCAGGAATTAATTGGACATTTCGTACTGAAGTCATTTCCTGTGCTTAGAACAAAGGTTAGGGATTTGCTCCAACAGGTGTCTCTAGACCATGCATGCGTAAGATAATAAAAGATGGTCGCACAATACCATCTCTGAACTAAATAACCGCACTGGGTGTACTTCAATGCTGAACACCACACCAGTACTCCTAGCTCCAGACAATTACACTCAAACATACTGAATCCCTCCTTTTATTACAACAGCCTAGAATTGGGCTTTCCAGTTTGGGCCCTCCTTTACCAAGTAATGTCAAGGGTCTTTACATCCTTTGTTTCAATGAGTCCTAGCCATTTGACTCAGAACTCTTCCCAGTTATTTGCTCTTCTTAACTGGAGGTCACGCTTTAGGGCAAAGCTTCCCCGGTTCCATTTTAATGGTTCAGAGTGAAAACTGGGTATGTGGGGGAGGATTCAAACTGCAGGGAAAGAGGCAGAAAGGAACAACTAAAAGATATTCACCATTTTGCAGGCTCTATTGGTGCTGGTGACAAGGCCTCAGAGCTCATTGGAGTTGGCCACAACTACTGGTTAAAGAGCACACACATTTAAAAGGCCTCCCCTCACAGCTGATCACAGGATTGCCAAATCTGTGTTTTGCCTCCACAGTCACCAGTCCTACCTTGGAGTTCATGACCCTAATTTCTCATCTTTTTTGGGCGCCATGATCCACCATTTGGGAAGCCTTACATTCAGGTGCTTTTGGAATTTAATAATTACCCTCCCAACCTGGACAGGGAATTTGACCAGGGCACTAAGCAAACCCATGTTCCTTCGCTCAATCGGCTTTGAAGCTTTAGAGTTCATTTTATCTATAGATGCTCCGTCAATGAAACTATTCAAGACTGAAATCAACGGATTTATGGCACTAAAGGAGTTAAAGGAACCCTATTATGTGAAGAAAGAGATTTTATATCTATGTAATAAGTGCAGAGGCAGAAGCCTCTTCACTAAAATCCCTTTATTCACATCTGGAAGAGCAGTACACACAGTGCTATCAGTTAGCAGTCTGCCTCCAGGAGTATCAGAGGAACTGACACTCCCATGTAAGTGCAAGGCAAAGACTCCCTGATTGGCCCATCAGTTGGACCTTTATTCAGGGAGTTCATATCCCAATACCTCAATGATTAGGATTGAAGTCCTTACAATCCAGCAGCATCATACGCGCCAAAATGTACTTGTAAAATCTGCTTTGCTGCATCATGGCAGCATAATGTTATTACACAGGAATTTTCCAATTATTTTCTTATTGACACTGTGTGTATGCACCCTGACCACTCAGTGTTGGCTGTTCAGAATATAGACTCGTATGTTACAGCATAAGGGGGGGTGCATTTGGCATGGTGGGGATCTGGAGCCAAAGGCCCAGGAATAAGTGGCTGATCATCAAGTTACAGAGTTCAAGCAAACTCACAGAACCTGTTCCTGATCAATTGACATTCCCAGGATGCCGATGGGAACAACGGTAACCTTGTTGAATGTCAAGAAGACGTCAGACACACTTGTTAGAGGGGATCATTGCTTGGCATTTGTGTACTGCAAATGTTACTTACCATTTTATCAGTTCAAACTGGAATGTTCTCTATGGTTTGTTGCATTTGGGCATGCATTGTTTCACGACCTGAGGCACTGCTACAGGAACTGAACATGTGCAATCATCAGTGAATTTCTCACTCTGGCCTTACAATGGTAGGATTGTCACCAATGAAGCAACTAAAGGGGCTTGGGCCTAGGATACAACTCTGAGGAACTTCTGTAGAGACGTCCTGAAGCTGAGATGAACGCCTCCAACAACCACAACAGTCTTTCTTCGTAGCAGATATGACTGATCAGTGGAGTTCACTCCTATGATTCCCATTGTCCTCAATTTTGCGAGGGCTCTTTAATACCACACTCGATCAGATGCTGCCTTGGCATGAAGGACAGTCATTCTCACCTCAGCTCTTTTGTGCATGTTTGGACCAAAGTTTTAATGAAATCAGGAGCTCAATAGTCCTGGAACATCCCAAACTGAACATTGGTGAGCAGGTTACTGGTGATGAAGCAATGCTTTACTGCATTGTCGACAACACCTTCCAATCAGCTGATGGAGAGTTAATTGACCAGATTGGATTATTTATGCTTAATGTGCAAAGTTCCAATTTGTAGGCTGCTGCCTTAGTCTTTGGAAAATTCAAGTACCAGTCAGGAGTAATCATTCATTTTCCAAGTTCATAACACATCTGCTTGCTTTTGTTGCGTGTTACTGCATTTGCATCATTAGCAGTAAGTCATGAATCACTTACAATCACTATGAGGTGGCAAAGTCTAGGAGGAGTGATGCATCCCCATTGCTTTCTATTAAGAGAAAAAAAATTTACATTGTTCCGCTAAACCTCAAATCACTCAAGACTCCGGTTGAACTTTGAAGAGAAATAAGTGCTTAGCTCATGCATTCAGACATTTATTTCAAATGATTTGTAAACATTGGAAAAATAAGTATTATGTAATTAAGTCATTCCATATATATTAAGCAACCTGATCAGTTTGGAACGCTTTATATCGGTAGCCATGTTAAAAGTGATATTCTAATGCGCGGCATTGAAGCCATTCAAAATATTGATCAGCACAATATAGTTTTATATTAATACATGGCCAGCAGTAAAATAACATCTCAAATCAGAAACTCTGATATGTTCATAGAATCCTACTGTGCAGAAGGAGGCCATTCAGCCCATCGAGTCTGCACCAGGCCCTATTCCCATAACTCCATGCATTTACCCTAGCCAGCTCCCCTGACACTAAGGAGCAATGCTGGAGCATGGCTGATCCACCAAACCTACACATCTTTAGATGGTGGGAGGAAACTGGGGCACCCGAAGGAAACCCACACAGACAAGGGGACAGCGTGCAAACTCCATGACCCAAGCCAGGAATTGAGCCCGGGTCCTTGGCGCTGTGAGGCAGCATTAGGGTTAGGGTTAGGATTACCCTAACCATGATGCCACCATGCCTCCTGTGCCACGTTGACCTACTTGGGGATTGTCTGGGAAGTTTAAACATCCATGAATGTTTCTGACTCTGTGCCAGAGTAGGAAATTGGGGCCAAATCTGTGGTGCTTTTCTGGACAATAACCTACGAAATGTTGAACAGATTAAAACCTGTTCAAGAACCTGGATAGCTCCATGACCAACACCCTAAATCCACATCCTCCGGGGAGGAAATGAATCTTGGAACTTCCAGATCAAACAGGATGCTGAAGTTGCAAACATTCTGGTTCAACTTAGATTAGTTACTGGGAGAAAATAGGTTCGGTGGTAAGGGAACTGTTTGTGAGATAGGAGCTGGGCAGAACCAATGTCAGATAGTCACAGCAAAATCTGATTAATAGTAATTTTTATTTGATACTGATGTTGATTTAAAAATCAAACAAACTTACAGAAAATAATCTTATTGCTAGCGAAGTAAAACACCAAAAATGAAATATTTAATAATTACTCCATTCATACTGCCTATATATTTCTATATACAAAATAAGAGGTCTTGCACAAAATTGCTACAAATGATCATATCTTCCATTACTTTACCTACAAATGCTGACTGTTGTATTGGGCACAGGGTGGGATTTTATACTACAAATCAGAGTTGAGGGGGAACTTCTTCACTCAGAAAGGTTGAGTGTCTCTGGAATTCTCTGCCCATTGAAGTGGTGGAGGCTACCTCACTGAATATATTTAAGTCACAGGGAGATAGATTTCTGATAGACAAGGGAATTAAAGGTTATGGGGAAAAAGCGGGAAAGTGGAACTGATAAACTTCAGATCAGCCATAATCTTGTTGAATGGCGGAGGAGGCTCGAAGGGCTAGATGGCCTACTCCTGCTCCTATTTCTTATGTTCTTACGTAAATCAGTGGTCTTGAACATAAGAAAATATTAAACTAATCTCTCATAAGAACATAACTCTCTTCATAACATAAGAACTCTCTTCACCAACATTTCAGAAACAGGTGTTTTTGGTGGCAAAAGGATTCTATTTATAACATTTTATAAGCACATCCCTTATAACTTGAATGATCATAGAACCCTACAGTGCAGAAAGAGGCCCTTCGGCCCATCGAGTGTACCGAACACAATCCCACCCAGGCCCTACCTACATATTATACTTACTAATTCCCTCTAACCTACGCATCCCTGGACACTAAGGGGCAATTTCTTAGCATGGGCAATCAACCTAACCCGCACATCTTTGGACTGTGGGAGGAAACTGGAGTACCTGGAGGAAACCTACGCAGACAAGGAAAATGTGCAAACTCCACACAGACAGTGACCCAAGCTGGGATTCGAACCCAGGACACTGGAGCTGTGAAGAGCAGTGCTAACCACTGTGCTACCGTGCCGCCCCTCAGAAGAACATGGCCTAGTCCTTAGAAGAACATGTCCTCATCTAAGCGAACCCTTTCTCTGCTATCTTTGTTTTGTTTTATCACTCAGATACACATTATACACAAAAAGATTCAAATGTCCTGTTTATTTAAAACATATTGGGACAAAAGTTCCTAGGTGAGCTCTGCCTGCCATCTGGTAGACGTGCCATGGCCCATTTAACATTCATTATAGTTTGTATAGCACATAAATGATAGTACAAACTGATTAATGGCACAGTGAGGGAGATCAGGCATCTGGTAACTGTGTTATAAATGCTTTAAACATTTAATGTGGTTCACCTTCAACGACTAAGCATCCTGGAAGAATGTACTCTTAAGAACATAAGAAATAGGAGCAGGAGTAGGCCATCTGGCCCTTCGAGCCTGCCCGCCATTCAATAAGATCATGGCTGATCTGTCGTGGCTCAGTTCCACATTCCCACCCTCTCCCCATAACCCTTAATCCCCTCTCTTATCAAAAACCCATCAACCCGCGTCTTAAAAATATTTAGCGAGGCAGCCTCCACCACTTCAACGGGCAGAGAATTCCAGAGATTCACCACCCTTTGAGTGAAGAAGTTCCTCCTCAACTCCGTTCTAAACCGCACCCCCCCCCCCTTTATCTTGAGGCTGTGCCCCCTAGTCCTACTGTCCTTTCTGAGCAGGAAGAGTCTCTCCACCTCTATCCTATCCATCCCATTCATCATCTTATACATCTCAATGAGATCTCCCCTCATTCTTCTAAACTCTAACGAGTACAAGCCTAGTTTATTCAGCCTCTCCTCATAGCTCAACCCCCTCAACTCCGGCATCAGCCTAGCAAACCTCCTCTGCACTCCCTCCAAGGACAAAATATCCTTGCGTAAATACGGCGCCCAAAACTGCACACAGTACTCCAGCTGCGGCCTCACCAATGCCCTATACAGCCGCAGCAAGACCTCCCTACTTTTATATTCAATCCCCCTCGCTATGAAGGCCAGCATCCCATTTGCCTTCCTGACCACCTGCTGCACCTGCAAGCTGGGTTTTTGTGACTCATGCACAAGGACCCCGAGGTCCCTCTGCACCGTCGCCTACTGCAGTTTTTCTCCACGTAAGTAATAATCCTTCCTACCATTATTCCTACCAAAGTGGACCACCTCACACTTGCCAACATTAAATTCCATTTGCCATTTCCTGGCCCATTCACCCAGCCTATCTAGATCCTTCTGCAGACTCTCCACACCCTCCGCACAATTTGCCGTTCCACCAATCTTGGTGTCATCAGCAAATTTCGACACCATACACGCGGTTCCCTCCTCCAGATCATCTATATAAATGGTAAATAGCTGAGGCCCCAGCACCGACCCGAGGCACTCCACTAGTCACCAACCGCCAATCCGAATAGCACCCATTGACCCCCACTCTCTGCCTCCTATTTGACAACCAGTCCTCTATCCACGCTAACACCCTACCCCCAACTCCATGTCCCCTGACCTTCTGCAATAACCTCTTGTGAGGTACCCGAAAATCAAGAAAGACCACATCCACCGGCTCTCCTCTATCCACCGCCCTGGACACATCCTCATAGAACTCCAGTAAATTTGTCAGACACGACTTCCCCTTAACGAAACCGTGCTGCGTCTGCTCGATCAAGCAATTCCCCTCAAGATGCCTCGCTATTTCCTCCTTGATGACGGATTCTAACATTTTACCTACAACAGACGTTAAACTAACCGGCCTATAATTCCCCGCATTTTGCCTGGCACCCTTCTTAAACAACGGCGTAACATTAGCCGCTTTCCAATCTTCTGGCACTTCCTCAGAATCCAGCGATGTCTGGAAAATAACCACCAAGGCATCCACTATCACCTCCGCCATTTCTTTCAGAACCCTCGGATGCATTCCATCCGGTCCTGGGGACTTGTCCACAATCAGCCCCTCAAGTCTGTCGAGCACCGCCTCTCTAGTAACAGTAATGTCATCGAGGCCCTCCAGTCCTACCACCTTTCCATCGCTAACACCCGGCAAATTATTCACGTCCTCCTCTGTGAAAACTGAAACAAAAAAGTTATTCAAGACCTCAGCCATTTCCCCATCCCCTACCACTAAGTCCCCCCTCTCATCCTCTAAGGGTCCAACGTTCAGCCTAGCCAGCCTCTTCCTTTTTATATACTTATAAAAACTCTTGCTATCCTTTTTTATATTAAGCGCTAGCCCAGCTTCATAGTTTATCCTACCCTTCTTTATCAACTTCTTTGTCAATCTTTGTTGACATTTAAACCTCTCCCAATCCTCTTCTCGCCCACTACTCTTAGCTACTCTAAACGCCTCCGCTTTTAATTTAACACTTTCCTTCACCTCCTTCGTTATCCACGGCTTATTACCTCTCCTCCTACGGTCCTTTTTGACCATCGGAATAAATTTCTGCTGAGCACCAAGAAAGATCTCCTTAAAAATCCTCCACTGCTCCTCAGCAGACCTACCTTCCAATGCGCTCCCCCAGTCCACATTCGCCAATTCCTCTCTCATCCTACCGTACTCTGCTCTGTTCAAACAAAGGACCCGCGTCCGGGAACCCACTTTGTCCTCCTCCATCTGCACCAGAAACTCCACCATACAATTATCACTCTCCCCAAGAGGACTCTTGAAAAGGCACTGTCCCTTAAAGGGTAAATGCAAGGACGTTGGAGCTTCTCTTCCTGGAAAAGGCAGCACTTTACAAGAAGAGATAAGTAGGCAGTAGAAACCTCTTGACCCTGGTGGATGTTTCCTAAAGATGGTGGTTTATAACTTTAAAAAAACAACAATGCATTGGAAACTGCGCTAAGAAGATTGTAGGCGATTTGCTTTGGAGGAAACATGAAAGATCAACTGCCTGGATAAAGATGACAACAGTTCCCAAGCTCCGGACCTGGTCCAAAGACAAAGGTGAATGGATGTTGCTCCAAAATTGCTATACATTCTGAAATCTACTGAAAGTAATGCAAGGGTCTTTGGCTGCTTTGCAGACCAGTGATTTATCCCTTTCCCGTGAACCATTGACTTTAACCTTTTAGCAGAATTCCTTTATTTCACGTGTGTGAATGTGCTTATCTGTGTAGGTGTGCATGTGAATCTGTGTGTATGCATGGGGTGTGTGCGCGCGGACGCACGTGAGGGGGATGTGCACGCGCGGGGGCGAGAATGTGTGTGCGCGCGCGTGCAGGGGGCATGTGCACGTGCGGGGGGTAGATGTGAGTGCGCAGGGACGGGAATGCGTGCACGCACGTACAGGGGGGATGTGCACGCATGGGGGGTAGATGTGAGTGCGCAGGGACAGGAATGTGTGCGCGCACGTACAGGGGGGATGTGCACGCGTGGGGGGTAGATGTGAGTGCGCAGGGACAGGAATGTGTGCGCACGTGCGTGCAGGGGGGATGTGCACGTGTAGGGGGTGGATGTGCATGTGCGGGGGGGGGTGAGGGATGTGTGTGTGCATGTGTTTGAAAATATAGGGTATTTAGGAAGAGTAATTATTGTGTATTATTATTTCAGATGGTACATTAATAAGCTTTGCCTTTCCACTTGACAAATCTGGTTTCATAATAAATTAATAATTTGGTTATTGATTGAAAAATGCAAAGCATTAAATGGTCATTCTCGAAGGCCATGAAGTAAAAGAGCAGATTTAGGCCTTTCAGCCCATCAACTCTGCTCCACCATACAATCATGGCTGAAATGTTTCTCAACCCCATTCTCCCTCCTTTTCATAGAATCATAGAATGAAAGGAGGCCATTTGGCCATCGAGCCCGCACAAACAACAATCCCGCCCAGGCCCTATCCCTGTAACCCCATGTATTTGCCCTGCTAATCCCCTGACATTCAGGGTCAGTTTAGCATGGCTTCACTTCTATAGCAACTTGCTTGACTTCAGCACATCCCAAAGTGTCTTATCGCTAAAGAATTACTTTTGAAATGTAATCACATTTGGAATGTAAGAAATATGGCAGCCAATCTGTGCACAACACACCCAGCAGTGGGACAATGACTTGAAACATTTTTTTAAAAAGTTACATTGGCCAGGAAACTCTGCAACAATTCCTCAGATTGTGGGATCTGTAACAACCATCTGAGAGACCAAACAGCATCCCCTGAACTTGTCACTTTTAGTTCAGAGGCAAGAGTGTGACTGCTGACACTGAGCATTTCATGATTTGTCAAATTCAATCTCTCTGATCATCTACAGAAGTATCAGTGCTCCTTTACGATGTGAAAGCTGAGAACATTGCTTCACAGTTTTACATCTGGAGTGAGTAAAAAAGCATATGCTTCATGTTGTCACGCGCAATGCGAAATGTGGACCAGAGTAAGTGAAAAACAATGTATTTGAGGAGAAACATCATGCAAATCTCCACAATATTTCGTAATTTGTCAAAATAGTTTGTCATTTTATGAGCATATGAGGGGTATCTGACCTTTTGGAAATAAAGAAATATTGTTCATAACCTTTACAATGCATAGTGAGTCACTTCCAGCCATGATTCCTAGTTTATAAACCTAGCTCAAACAACATTTATCTTGATCGTTGTTACAAAAACGAGAGCACATGAGGTTCATATGGCAAATTCCACTGATTTTATACTAAGGAAGAATGTTCTTATTGCGTAACCTTACAAAATCTATTCAGTATAGGAGTGAAATTTGTAAAGCTCAAATACCACAAATACTGACTTGCTCCCTTATAAAGTTTATATTAAAATGTTGAAGCTCTCAGTTTCCATATTCTTCATTGAAATTCAAATCAATCTGAACTGTTTATTTAAAGAGTTAATTGACTTCTGGCTGTGAAGGATTCCTATGTCACATTTTACACAGATGTTTATGCTGTGACCTTATAACTGAAAAGAACTGTTTTGTTTAATGAGTCTTTTATTCTTCATATTTTGGCTGACAATTCCTAGGTTACTCTATGAGTCCCAAGTGTCAGTGCCTTTGTATGCCTAACACTGCCTTGAGATCTAGATATATGTTTAGTAATTTGCTCAATAAAGAGTTTCTGGTAACATTTTTTTTTAGCTACTAGGGCAGTGATTTTGCACCAGTGTTAGCCATCAGCGACAATGAGAACAAACTAACACAAACATCAGGAAATACAATTCCCACCAGCGAAATGTTGTTTCTGATTTTCCACAGCCCTTGCCCCCAATGTAATGAGGT
Organism: Carcharhinus amblyrhynchos; assembly: GCF_965287045.1. NCBI lineage: Eukaryota > Metazoa > Chordata > Chondrichthyes > Carcharhiniformes > Carcharhinidae > Carcharhinus > Carcharhinus amblyrhynchos. Next base: position 39,082 of record NW_027650216.1, on the reverse strand, counting down.
TTCTGCCCAGAAAGGCACTGCCAACTTTTAGCAAGGGGCAGTGTCAGGGCAAGCCTTTTGGGGAGCCCAATGGAAGGGGTGGGGTGGGGTGGGGGGGGGAGGTGAAGGAAGAGAGCACCAAAGCCTTTGAAGGGAGGGACTTGGCAGTGATGAGGAGAGCAAGCATTGAACGATGGGAAACTCGCATGGGGGTAGGGAGCTCTGGCAATATTGCCACAGTTGGGCGAAAGGAGCCCCTATTGTTTGTGCAGCGGGGGAGGAAAGTCTTCAGTGATTGTACCTTGAATGGAGGCGCTGGGGCAGGGGGGGTGGGGGGATGCAGGGGGAGCCCTCAATGATTGTGCCTGAGACCGGGGGGGGGGGCGGGCGGGTAGGGAAGAGCCCCAAATGACAACACGTCAGGGATAGAGATTTCAGTGTTTGCATCATGATAAATTATGGGAAAATTCCACCACAGGTGTATTCTAAGTCTTAGAATACATCCAGCATTTGATGTCTGTGAAACAATATCAGCCTTCTCGTTAGGCAAGCTGTTTCCACTGGTAGATCTATCGCAGTGGAATGTGCTGTGATGAGTGCAGTGTATTTATAAGTTTGCATCATAAACTATTAGAAATAGCTGCCCTTTTTAATACCTGTTGATGTAGAAGTTTGACTCCAGTCAATGATAGGCAATGGAAAAAAAAGTTTCAAATTAGAACATAGAACATTACAGCGCAGAACAGGCCCTTCAGCCCACGATGTTGCGCCGACCAGTTAAAAAACAATGACCCTCTAACCTAAACCAAACCCTTTCCATCCATAAACCTATCCACGGATCTCTTAAACGCCCCCAAACTAGGCGCATTTACAACTGCAGCAGGCAGGGCATTCTAATCCCTCACCACCCTCTGGGTAAAGAACCTACCCCTGACATCCGTCCTATAACTACCCCCCCTTAATTTAAAGCCATGCCCCCTCGTGCTAGCTTTCTCCATCCGAGGAAAAAGGCTATCACTGTCCACCCTATCTAAACCTCTAATCATCTTACATGTTTCAATAAGGTCCCCTCGTAGCCGCCTTCTTTCTGACGAAAACAACCTCAAATCCCTCAGTCTCTCCTCATAGGACCTCCCCTCCATACCAGGCAACATCCTGGTAAACCTCCTCTGCACCCTCTCCAAAGCCTCCACATCCTTCCTAAAATGTGGGGACCAGAACTGCACACAATACTCCAAGTGCGGCCGCACCAGAGTTTTGTACAGTTGCAACATGACGCTGTGGCTCCTAAATTCAATCCCCCTACCAATAAACGCCAAGACACCGTATGCCTTCCTAACAACCCTATCTACTTGATTCCCAACTTTCAGGGATCTATGTACACATACACCTAGATCCCTCTGTTCATCCACACTATTCAGAGTCCTACCGTTAGCCCTATACTCTACACATCCGTTATTCCTGCCAAAATGAATTACCTCACACTTTTCCACATTAAACTCCATCCTCCACCTCTTGGCCCAGCTCTGCAACTTGTCCAAGTCTCCCTGTAGACTAAGACACCCTTCCTCACTATCTACCACACCTCCAACTTTGGTGTCATCAGCAAATTTACTAATCCACCCAACTACACCCTCATCCAGGTCATTTATAAAAATTACAAACAGCAGTGGCCCCAAAACAGATCCCTGAGGCACACCACTCGTAACTGAACTCCATGTCGAATACTTACCATCAACCACCACCCTCTGTCTCCTATCCGCCAGCCAATTCCTAATCCAATTTCCTAAATCACCCTCAATCCCATACATCTGCAATTTCTGCAGAAGGCTTCCATGTGAACCTTATCAAACGTCTTACTAAAGTCCATATATACCACGTCAACTGCCTTATCCCCATCCACCTCTTTGGTCACTTTCTCAAAAAACTCAATAAGGTTAGTAAGGCACGACCTACCCTCCACAAAACCATGCTGACTATCTTCAATCAATTCATTACTCTCCAAATAACTATAAATCCTATCCCTAATAATTTTTTCTAAAACCTTGCCCACAACAGAAGTAAGACTCATCGGTCTATAATTCCCAGGGAAGTCTCTGTTCCCCTTCTTAAACAACGGGACAACATTCGCTAACCTCCAATCTTCTGGCACTATACCGGTGACCAACGACGACCTGAAGATCAGAGCCGGTGACCAACGACGACCTGAAGATCAGTATGTTTACATACATTGTGACCCACTTTGATGATGAGCTAGCAGCCTGCAAGAAGGAAAAGGCGGGGAATCACTGTTCTAAGACAAAGAACTCTTAGTCTTTGAAAATGTCAGGGCATCACAAACTCCATTGGCTTTTATTATGACTCAATGGGTACATGGGCCAGAGGTGGTGCAGTACTGAGACAAAAGGACCAGGGAGGTCAAAGTTTGAATACCCTCCTGAAAACAAGTCAAACTCCAACAAAACAGAAATGTTACTTTTGTGGACTGTCCACATCACCAAAAGAGGAAGCAGCGTACACATTAAAATGTGTACTTACTTCTTACAGCTAAAGTGTAGCATAGCTGAGTAGCTAAAATGCAACCCAATTAGAAACAAACATGGGGTAAAAGCAAATTACTACAGATGCTGGAATCTGAAACTAAAAGAGAAAATGCTGGAAAATCTCAGCAGACCTGGTAGCATCTGGTAGGAGAGAAAAGAGCTGATGTTTTGAGTCCAGATGACTCAAAACATCCAGAGTCCAAAGCTGTTACTTGTCAAAGCTTTGACAAAGGGTAACCTGGACTCAAAACATCAGCTCTTTTCTCAAGAAACAAAACAGCTTGCTAGCCTATATGAGACAGAGGGTTGTGGTTGATGGTGAATATTCGTCATGGAGTTCGGTTACGAGTGGTGTGCCTCAGGGATCTGTTTTGGGGCCACTGCTGTTTGTAATTTTTATTAATGATCTGGATGAGGGTATAGTTGGGTGGATTAGTAAGTTTGCTGATGACACCAAAGTCGGAGGTGTGGTAGAGTGTGAGGAAGGGTGTCATAGTTTGCAGGGTGACTTAGAAAGGTTGCAGAGCTGGGCCGCGAGGTGGCGGATGGAGTTTAATGTGGAGAAGTGTGAGGTAATTCATTTCGGTAGGAGTAACAGATGTGTTGAGCATAGGGCTAACGGGAGGACTTTGAATAGTGTGGAGGAGCAGAGGGATCTAGGTGTATGTGTACATAGATCCCTGAAAGTTGGGAATCAAGTAGATAAGGTTGTTAAGAAGGCATACGGTGTCTTGGCGTTTATTGGTAGGGGGATTGAATTTAGGAGCCGCAGCGTCATGATGCAACTGTACACAACTCTGGTGCGGCCGCACTTGGAGTACTGTGTGCAGTTCTGGTCCCCACATTACAGGAAGGATGTAGAGGCTTTGGAGAGGGTGCAGAGGAGGTTTACCAGGATGTTGCCTGATATGGAGGGGAGATCCTATGAGGAGAGACTGAGAGATTTGAGGTTGTTTTCGCTGGAAAGAAGGCGGCTGCGAGGGGACCTTATTGAAACATATAAGATGATTAGAGGTTTAGACAGGGTAGATAGTGATAGCCTTTTTCCTAGGATGGAGAAAGCTAGCACGAGGGGGCACGACTTTAAATTAAGGGGGGGTAGTTATAGGACTGATGTCAGGGGTAGGTTCTTTACCCAGAGGGTGGTGAGGGACTGGAATGCCCTGCCAGCTGCAGTTGTAAATGCGCCTAGTTTGGGGGCGTTTAAGAGATCTGTGGATAGGTTTATGGACGAAATGGGATTGGTTTAGATTAGTGGGTTAGTGTTGTTTTTTTTTAAAAGCTGGTCGGCGCAACATCGTGGGCCGAAGGGCCTGTTCTGCGCTGTAATGTTCTATGTTCTATGAGAGTGTCCTGACCGTGGGAGAGATATCTACCTCAAGTGAAAAAATTGAATAGCAAATTTAAAGTAGCTGTTTAAATGTGAACTAAAATTAATTAAGAGCACCATGCAATGAAAGAGAGTACAGTTGTCACAGCTGACATCAAGGACCTCAGCTCGAACAGGAGGAGGCTTGGCACCAAGTGCAACTTCAAACACAGTGTGGTAACTTGGTGAGCTGAAGGAAACTTAAACATCTTTCAAAAAATCTATTATTGATTGTATTTGTGTAACTGCAGGTACTGTTTAACTTCTAGACTCATCCCAGGGCCTAAGCAGGGCGATAGAAGCTATTCACTGGCAGCAGCTGAACTAGTTAATTAAGAACAGTAGAAACAGAAAATGCTGGAAAGTCTCAGCAAGTCTGACAGCATCTATGGAGAGAGAATATAACCAACATTTCACACCTGGATGACCCATTTGTCATGTTGATCCATCAGAAGGAACACTTCAGTTGTAGGCAATAAAATAAAACAAGACTTGCTCCAATGTATAAAGAAAAAGGTTTCATAAAAAAACTTCATTCTTCCAGCCTCACCCTGGACCATTCCAAACTCCCACAAACCCTTGCAACTTCTTATTTATACTGAGTCAGCTGACAACTACATCATTTTGTCATTGGTTACATAGTTTACTGGGTCAGCTGACCCTTACAGCATGCTACCATTGGTCACAGCAACAGATCCAATGTTGTCATTGGTTACATTCTAACATGTCACAGTTGGCAAAAGGTCTGACAAAAGGTCAGCCAGACTCAAAACATTATAAATGATTAGAGAAATGATTGCAGCACGGATTCATTAAGGGGAACTCGTGTTTGACGTATTTATTGGATTTCTATGAGGATGTGACTAGTGCGGTAGACAGAGGGGAACCGGTGGATGTGGTGTTTTTAGATTTCCAAAAGGCGTTTGATAAGGTGCCTCATAAAAGGTTGCTTCAAAAGGTTAGGGTGCACGGAGTTGGGGGTAAGGTGTTAGTGTGGATAGAGGATTGGCTGTCTAATAGGAAGCAGAGAGTTGGTATCAATGGGTGCTATTCTGATTGGCGGTTGGTGACTAGTGGAGTGCTGCAGGGATCGGTGCTGGGGCCTCAGCTATTTACCATTTATATAGATGATCTGGAGGAGGGGGCTCAGTGTAGGGTGACGAAATTTGCTGATGACACATAAGAACATAAGAACACAAGAACATAAGAAATAGGAGCAGGAGTAGGCCAACTAGCCCTTCGAGCCTGCCCCGCCATTCAATAAGATCATGGCTGATCTGTCGTGGCTCAGTTCCACTTTCCCGCCCTCTCCCCATAACCCTTAATCCCCTCTCTTATCAAAAACCCATCTTATAGAGACATTTAAGATAATGAAGAGGCTAGATAGGGTAGAGGTAGAGAGATTCTTCCCGCTTAGAAAGGATAGAAGAACTAGAGGGCACAGCCTCAAGATGGGGGCAGTTTAGATCGGAGTTGAGGAGGAACTTCTTCACTCAAAGGGTGGTGAATCTCTGGAATTCTCTGCCTGTTGAAGTGGTGGAGGCTACCTCGCTAAATATATTTAAGTCGCGGGTAGATAGGTTTTTGATAGACAAGGGAATTAAGGGTTATGGGGAGAAAGCAGGAAAGTGGAACTGATCCACTTCAGATCAGCCATGATCTTATTGAATGGCAGGGCAGGCTCGAAGGGCTAGATGGCCTACTCCTGCTCCTATTTCTTATGTTCTTATGCGTGGTGCAAAGACTGCTGTGGGAGAAATGGGTTCCAGTTCATGTGGCACTGGGAAAAATGGGATCTGTACCGAAAGTGGGATTTGAGTCTTGCAGGAGCTGATGATTAAGTGAGTCAGATTTAAGGGAAGTAAACAAATGTTTTAAACTAAATAGTGAGAGCAAGGGATCAAATTTAGGAAAATGTGAGATACTGAGACAAGGAAAGAGAAAAAGGCATGAATATGGGAAATGATAAACAGACAGTGTCAGGAAGGAAGAGAGAATTAAAATCTAAAAGTAAACCAATAGGTAAGATTAAATGCTAAAAAAAATCAAAGGACAAAATTAAAGACTCTGTATCTAAACAGAAATAGTGTTTGAAACAAAACAGATGAACTGAAAGCTCAAATAGAAATTTCTAAGTATAATCTGATAACCATTACAGAGACAAGGCTACAGCATTACATAGATTAGGGTCTGGATATTGAGGGATATGTAACATTTAGGAAGGACGGGAAGTTAAGAAATTGTGAAGGGGAGGCTCTGTTAATTAATGATGGTGTTATCACAATAGTGAGGGATGACCAGGAAACCTGGATAAAGAAGCAGTTTAGGTTGAGATGAGAAAGTATAAAGGCAAGAAGTTACTTGTAGGAGTGGTGTACAGGACCCTGAACTTTAACTACACAGTAGAGTGGAGAATAAAGAACAGATAATGGAGCATGTCAGAAAGATATGACAATAATCATGCGGTATTTTAATCTGCTTATAGATTGGGAAATCAGACAGGAGAAGTAGCTTAGGTGAGATCATAGAATGTTTTCAGGATAGTTTCTTGGAATAACATGTTCTGGAGCCAACAAGAGAACAGGTCATACTAGATCTGATATTGTGCAATGAGATCGGATTAATTAATAATGGCATTACAAAGGCACCCCTAGGTAACAGTGATCATAATATGATTTAATTTTAAGATCAGTTTGAAGGAGATAAGAGTGCATGCAAAACTAATTTTTAAACTTAAATTAGGACAGTTATGATGGCATGCAAGTGGAACTAGCTAAAGTAACTGGCAAATGTGGTAAAGGGACAGCTCAGTAGAGGTTCAGTGGCAGACATTTAAAGGGATATTTCAGAATACACATATTCTTAGGTGAAAGAAAAATTCCAAGGGAAGGGCCCATCATCTGCGGTTAACTAAAAAAGTTAGAGACAATGTTAAACTTCAGAAAAAGCATATATTCGTTTGAAGACAGGTGATAGGTAGGAAGATTGGAATGAATATAACAATCAAAGAATGACAAAAAGATTGATAAGGAAGGAATAGCTAAATAAGGAGGGGATAGTTAGAGTATGAAAGAAAGTTAGCCACTAATATAAAGACAGATAATACGAGTCTCCATAGTGTTAATTCAAGAATTTGTGACATCTCATGGTCTCCAGTATAAACATATGAATTTATTAGAAGTTAGAATCATTGAACCTACAGTGCAGACTACAGTGCAGAAAGAGGCCATTTGACCCATCAAGACAGCACCAACACCAATCCCACCCAGGTCCTGTCCTATCTCCATAACCTCACATATTTACCCACCTAATCCTCCTTACACTAAGGGGCAATTTATTATGGCCAATCAATTTAACCCACACATATTTGGACTGTGGGAGAAAACCAGAGTACCCGGAGGAAACTCTCACAGACATGGGGAGAATGTGCAAACTCCATACAGATAGGCAGTCACCCGAGGCCGGAATTGAACGTGGCTTCCTGGCACGGTGAGACAGCAGAGCTAACCACTATGCCACCATGCCGCCCCTTCAATTGAGATTCTTCAGTTGTCTCATTACAAGATGTTCACCAAGTTCTCAGTCTCACTCGCCCCCTCTCTCTTACATGATGTCACCAGCCTCCCATGCTCTTGTTCTCTGTCTTACAGTCATTATTGTACAGTATTTCAGAGAACACTTCCTTCACATTCATTGGTTAGTTGAACACATTCACATAAGGTGGCCAACACTGATTAGTCTGGACCTCTGGACTATTCATGAGTTAGTCGTTTCTGCTGAGGATAGCAAAATCATATACTGTAAGTACATGAGAACCAGACAACACATCTTAACATGTTGTAACATGACTCCAGCACAAGTGAAACTTGAAGCTTCAGTAGAATTTATCCCATATGGAAAATGTTAATAAATGTTAATACAAATAAAAGGTTATAAATAAAAGTAAAATAAAACAGTGGCTTTCCATAATAGATAAAAGAGATAACAATATGAATATTGGTTCTATAGAAAGTGTGCCTGGAAAATTGATAATGGAAAGTAGGGAGATGGTGGGTGTATTAAACAGGTATTTTGCATTAGTCTTCATTATAGGGGACGCAAGTATCATCCCAGAAATAGCTGTAAATCAGGCAGTGGAAGGCAGGGAGGAAGTCATGAAAAGTATAGTAACCAGGGAAGCGGGATAGAGAAAAAGTTTGGGTCTGCAAATGTCCGGATCCGGATGGACTTCATCCAGAGATCTTGAAAGAAGTGACTAATGAGATGGTAGATGCATTGGTTCTAATTTTCGAAAATTTCCTGGATTTAGGGAAGGTTCTGTTAGATGGGAAGATAGCAAATGCAACTCCTCAAAAAGGAAAGAAGGCAGAAATCAAGAAACCTTTAGCCAGTTAGGTTAACATCTATGGTAAGGAAAATGTTAGAAGCCATTGTTAGATATGTTATAGCAGGACACTTGGGAAAATTCAAGGCAACAGGCAGAGTCAACATGGTTTTGTGAAAGGGAAATCACGTTGAATCAATTTTTTGGAGTTATTTGAAGGAGTTAAGTGTGTTGTGGATAAAAGAGGAACTACTGATGGAGGAGGAGAAAGTGGGTTCCCGGACACGCGTCCTTTGTTTGAATAGAGGGGAGTATGGTAGGATGAGAGAAGAATTGGCGAATGTGGACTGGGGGAGCGCGTTGGAAGGTAGGTCTGCTGAGGAGCAGTGGAGGATCTTTAAGGAGATCTTTCTTGGTGCTCAGCAGAAATTTATTCCGATGGTCAAAAAGGACAGTAGGAGGAGAGGTAATAAGCCGTGGATAACGAAGGAGGTGAAGGAAAGTGTTAAATTAAAAGCGGAGGAATTTAGAGTAGCTAAGAGCAGTGGGCGAGAAGAGGATTGGGAAAGGTTTAAATGTCAACAAAGATTGACAAAGAAGTTGATAAAGGAGGGTAGGAGAAGCTATGAGGCTGGGCTAGCGCTTAATATAAAAAAGGATAGCAAGAGTTTTTATAAATATATAAAAAGGAAGAGGCTGGCTAGGGTGAACGTTGGTCCTTTAGAGGATGAGAAAGGGGACCTAGTGGTAGGGGATGGGGATATGGCGAAGGTCTTGAATAACTTTTTTGTTTCTGTCTTCACGGAGGAGGACGTGAATAATTTGCCGGGTGTTAGCGATGGAAAGGTGGTAGGACTGGAGGGTCTTAATGACATTACTGTTACTAGAGAGGTGGTGCTCGACAGACTGGAGGGGCTGATTGTGGACAAGTCCCCAGGACCGGATGGAATGCATCCGAGGGTTCTGAAAGAAATGGCGGAGGTTATAGTGGATGCCTTGGTGGTTATTTTCCAGACGTCGCTGGATTCCGGGGAAGTGCCGGAAGATTGGAAAACGGCTAATGTTACGCCGTTGTTTAAGAAGGGTGCCAGGCAAAAGGCGGGGAATTATAGGCCGGTTAGTTTAACGTCTGTGGTAGGTAAAATGTTGGAATCCGTCATTAAGGAGGAAATTGCGAGGCATCTTGAAGGGAATTGCTTGATAGGGCAGACGCAACACGGTTTCATTAAAGGGAAGTCGTGTCTGACAAATTTACTGGAGTTCTATGAGGATGTGTCTAGGGCAGTGGATAGAGGAGAGCCGGTGGATGTGGTCTTTCTGGATTTTCAGAAGGCGTTTGACAAGGTACCTCACAAGAGGTTATTGCAGAAGGTCAGGGGACATGGAGTTGGGGGTAGGGTGTTAGCGTGGATAGAGGATTGGTTGTCAAATAGGAGGCAGAGAGTGGGGGTCAATGGGTGCTATTCGGATTGGCGGTTGGTGACTAGTGGGGTGCCCCAGGGGTCGGTGCTGGGGCCTCAGCTATTTACCATTTATATAGATGATCTGGAGGAGGGAACCGAGTGCAGGGTGTCGAAATTTGCTGATGACACCAAGATTGGGGGAAAGGCAAATTGTGCGGAGGGTGTGGAGAGTCTGCAGAAGGATCTAGATAGGCTGGGCGAATGGGCCAGGAAATGGCAAATGGAATTTAATGTTGGCAAGTGTGAGGTGGTCCACTTTGGTAGGAAGAATGGTAGGAAGGACTATTACTTACGTGGCGAAAAACTGCAGCAGGCGACGGTGCAGAGGGACCTCGGGGTCCTTGTGCATGAGTCGCAAAAACCCAGCTTGCAGGTGCAGCAGGTGGTCAGGAAGGCAAATGGGATGCTGGCCTTCATAGCGAGGGGGATTGAATATAAAAGTAGGGAGGTCTTGCTGCAGCTGTATAGGGCATTGGTGAGGCCGCAGCTGGAGTACTGTGTGCAGTTTTGGGCGCCGCACCTGCGCAAGGATATTTTGGCCCTGGAGGGAGTGCAGAGGAGGTTTACTAGGCTGATACCGGAGTTGAGGGGGTTGAGCTATGAGGAGAGGCTGAATAAACTGGGCTTGTACTCGTTAGAGTTTAGAAGAATGAGGGGAGATCTCATTGAGACGTATAAGATGATGAATGGGATGGATAGGATAGAGGTGGAGAGACTCTTCCCGCTCAAAAAAGACAGTAGGACTAGGGGGCACAGCCTCAAGATAAAGGGGAGGCGGTTTAGAACGGAGTTGAGGAGGAACTTCTTCACTCAAAGGGTGGTGAATCTCTGGAATTCTCTGCCCGTTGAAGTGGTGGAGGCTGCCTCGCTAAATATTTTTAAGAAGCGGGTTGATGGGTTCTTGATAAGAGAGGGGATTAAGGGTTATGGGGAGAGGGCGGGAAAGTGGAACTGAGCCACGACAGATCAGCCATGATCTTATTGAATGGCGGGGCAGGCTCGAAGGGCTAGATGGCCTACTCCTGCTCCTATTTCTTATGTTCTTATGTTCTTATGTACTGGATGCATTGTACTTACACTTCCAGAGGCATTTGATAAGATGTCATATCAAAGGTTATTGCAGAGAACGAAAGCTCATGGTGTAGGGGGTAACATATTGGCATGAGCTGAATGTAAACCACTTAATAGCAAAAAGAGAGTTGGCATAAATGGGTCTTTTTCTGAATGGCAGCATTTGACAATTGGTGAACCATAAGGATCAACGTTGGGGTCTCAACTTCTTTCAATTTCTGAAAATCCCTCTATAAACATCCTCTCGTTGGACGTTTCTGACCTTGCCATGGTGGAACCATCGACTTTTGGCAGGACTGAAAGATCTTGGCAGTGGGGGGGCTTGGAAGATCCTGGTGCTGGGCAGGACTGGAAGATCCCAGTGCTGAGTAAGACTAGAATATCTCAGTAGTGGATGGGACTTGAAGGTCCTGGCAGAGGGGGGTTTGAAAGATCCTGGCTCTGGACAGGACTGGGACATCCCGGCACCGGGCGGGACTGGGCCACCCCGGCACCGGGCGGGACTGGGCCACCCCGGCACCGGGCGGGACTGGGCCACCCCGGCACCGGGCGGGACTGGGCCACCCCGGCACCGGGCGGGACTGGGACATCCCGGCACCGGGCGGGACTGGGACATCCCGGCACCGGGCGGGACTGGGACATCCCGGCACCGGGCGGGACTGGGACATCCCGGCACCGGGCGGGACTGGGACATCCCGGCACCGGGCGGGACTGGGACATCCCGGCACCGGGCGGGACTGGGACATCCCGGCACCGGGCGGGACTGGGCCATCCCGGCACCGGGCGGGACTGGGCCATCCCGGCACCGGGCGGGACTGGGCCATCCCGGCACCGGGCGGGACTGGGCCATCCCGGCACCGGGCGGGACTGGGCCATCCCGGCACCGGGCGGGACTGGGCCATCCCGGCACCGGGCGGGACTGGGCCATCCCGGCACCGGGCGGGACTGGGCCATCCCGGCACCGGGCGGGACTGGGACACCCCGGCACCGGGCGGGACTGGGACACCCCGGCACCGGGCGGGACTGGGACATCCCGGCAATGGACAGGACTGGAAGATTCCGGCACTGGACAGGACTGGGAGATCTCGGCAATGGACAGGACTGGAAGATTCCGGCACTGGACAGGATTGGGAGATACTGGCATTGGACAGGGTTGGGAGATCCCAGTGCTGGGTGAGGTTGCAAGATCCCGGCTTTTGTTACATTTTTCCACCTTATCACCTGTGAATAAAATTTCAAAAAGCTTTCAGTAGGAAAAAATACTTAGAATTGAAACAAATAAATTCCATTCCATTTCTCCAAATATTACCAATTATTCCCTATAGGCTTGAGACAGATACCAGGCTTAATCCTGTTGCAAAATTTAAAAAGTAATCCTATCCTTCTGTGCCAGAGAGCATAATTGAATACTAATGTGTTCCTTTGGCCTGTATGGTTTTCATCTAAATTAGTGCATTCCTGTAGTTTTTACATAAAGGTCATCATTTTCACATGATCTTTATCATTATTTAGTTGCCACAAATTAAACAAGTTAGCCTGAAGATCACCAAGGCAAAGGGAGGGTATAGCCGCATAACATATGTGCCTTCTGTCATCAAGTTCATTCTCCAGGTTTTGTCACATAATTATTAATTATTCAGCATGAAATTTAATGGGAGGAATTTAAAATGATAACCAAGTAAGTTGACAACTTGTCTGCAAGTTTCAATAATGTCAATGTTTCTGTCTTCCCATTGTCTGCTTCCAGGATTATCTAGTTATCAAACTGGTCGGCAAAATAGTACAAGATTAAATCAAAATTCTAACATTTCATTTTAGCGTAATTATAAATGGCTACTTAATGCACAATTGTGAAAGGCTATACCTGGATATGTATGTCATAATTCATTTTTTTTTCGATGATTCCACTTTCGATTAAGTCTTGCTTAGGCTCTCAAATGTTATCCACTTCAACAACTGAGACTCCTCCAAAAAAGGGTTTCTGGAAAGAAAGATTAGAATTCATCAGTCTGGATGAAACCCCAGACAGTGGAATGAAATGACAATTTAAAGCAATTACAGATAACCATAGCATCATTTGTGAAGAAAGATATTGTGTAACATATCAAGGAAGAGGTTTGATTATTCATAGATTCATACCAAAATGTTTGTCTCATAATAACATGGCACAATAGTTAGCACTGTTTCCTCACTGTGCCAGGGACTCAGATTCGATTCCCACTTGGGTCACTGTCTCCACGGAGTCTCCACATGTGCCACCTGTGTCCGCATATGTTTTCTCCGGGTGCTCCGAAGCTCCACAGCCCAAAAAATGTGCTGGTTAGGCACATTGGCCATGCTAACTTCTCCCTCAATATCCCAGAACAGGCACTGGAGTGTGGCAATGCAAGTATTTTCACAGTAACTTCATTGCAGTGTTAATGTAAGCCTACTTCTGACACTGATAGATAAATTAATAGGGGACAATTTTTACACTTGATAACCGGTGACTTCCAGAATTAAATTCAGGCCCCTTAATTACAGTGCACCTTTTAAATTTGGAATTTTAATTCTGTTCATGCTCTGCTTTTGTACAAAATTACACTTGCCCTTGTCCACCATTCACTAGCGAATGTTTTGGGAAGTTTGCACACCTCAATCTATCAACTGTGAGGTTAATCAAATTGTCATCTGTGCACAGTGCTAAGACATCTCACTGGATTGTTCTCTGAAAGAGTATTTTAAACCCATTAGTTTGATGACAGATCCAAAGGTTACAAACCTAAAGAGAAAGAAATATATTTACATAGCGGCTCTGGCAAACTTTTGTCAATTCCCAAGGGACAGACAGCGAGCTGTGAGCTGCTACCCAAGCAGCACTCTTCAGTAATATCAATGGAGAACTATACATGCTGGGGAAATGAATTTCTCCCCCAGTAAATGCTATTGTTACACAAAAAACATCAAGGCAGAAAGCCACACAACATACATCAGATAGGATTACACACAAAGGATATGACACAGAGTTAGGCCATGCCGTTGTTTATGCTCCACTTAAGCCTTCTCATCCAAGTCTACCATTGTAACCCTGTATTCCTTTCTCACTTACATACTTGTCCAGTTTCCCCTAAACTGCATTTATAATATTCACTTCAACACTCCCTGTAAGACAACCCTTGTGTTCTTTCAACTCTTGCCTCCAGCACTCCATTCACCCCAACACTGGCAGCTGTGTCTTTAGCCATCTAGCTCCAAGTTCCAGAATTTCCTCCTTAAACCTCTTCACCTCCTTTAAGGTGCTTCTTAAGAGTTACCTGTTTGACCGATCTTTTAGTCATTTGTCCTCATTTATTCCTCAGCTCACTTGTCTCATTGCATGCCTATGAACCACCTTGGGCTTTTTCTGACATTAAAGGCACTGCATAAACACAAGCTGTCATTGTTTTAACCAAATATTCAAAACCCAGGAATTCCCTCTCTGACAGCACTGTGGGTCAACTCACTGCACGTGGACTGCAGCGTTTCAAGAAGGCAGCTTACCATCACCTTCTCGAGGGCAACTAGGGGTGGCCAATAAACATTGGCCAGCCAGCGACGCCCTTGTCCCATGAATGAGTAAAAAGTCATCCCTGGTCTGCTGTTGAAAAGAGAGATCATTTCTGCTTATTTGTCACTTGGGTTGTTAACGCACAGTCTCCAGCTGCACTCACTAATTTTTGTAATTTTACTTCTGCTGCACTTTTGGAATTTTAAATGAATCTTTTTTTGGAATCTTACCTTGTAGACATTGATCTAAACCTAGTTGTGCTTTGATTAATTTAACGATAATAATCATTAGTGATGTGCTTTCCCAAAGTTTTGTTTTCCATATTGGCCATCCACAGCCGATGTTTCATTTACGTCTCTGGCCCTTATTTTACCGGCACAGCCACATGAGGCTTGTAAGATTGCACGCAAGGCCAACAGGGAATGCCATTTTGCAAGCCTTGCCCACCCTGATTTTGGGGCAGTCATGCCAGTAAAAATCAGGGCCTTTGGTTCCCTGTCAGACTACTAAAATAAAAGTTGTTTTTTTTACTGAACAGAAGTCCCTTATCTTACTGCATTAGATGACCCTTGAACAAAAGGCCAGTGCAATGAGTAGCCTGCATCTGGAATTGTCATCTGGAGATGGAGTTTGATTGATGGACATACTACCTGATTCATGGCATGTGGTAAGACACCATCAAAAGATGTGTGAGTAACTTAGATTGTGACGTCTGCATAACCTTGCAGCACCTATGAGATGAATTGATAAGGACTTATGGGTTTTCTAGACTCATTGTTTTGAGAAAGCCTGAACGAGACCTCGAAAGGTTCAAATGGAGTCAGACATTTGGCTTAAATGGACACTGCTTCCAAGATTCGGGCCTGCAGCTGAATTGGAATAGTCAACCACTGAAAACTACAGAGGACATCCGAGTGACTGACCAAAAAATTGACCCCCATATGGAAGGTTACTTAGAAGACTTGTTAATATGTGTACCAAGAGGAATTTGTTGTGCCAATTTAGCAACCTGTATTGGAACAGACTAAGTTGCGATTATCCATTTTGGGAAGTTGTGGTGGAACAGAGATTATTGTTTGTGCTTTAAAAGAAAATTCTTATATATAAAAAGTGCTATCTTCCTTTTTTCTGATGTCTTTCTTTTTTATATTAACAACTATCATATCATTGTCATTATTCAATATTCAAGAAAGTTGTTGCTTTAACACACTACTTGGCATTGTCACTCATTCCTAATATGGAGTATAGCTCCAAACTCAAGTGAGATTACACAAGGGACTCGACAAATGCACCCATCATCTCACATGATGTGGAATCCAGAAAGCAGTGCTAAAATTTGACATAGTTGTTTCAATTACCATGTCAAACTTCAATCCAGTTTGGTTATAAGGTTAACATTTTCAATTGTTTTCTAACTTAAAGTTGCAATGTCCAAGTAGTAGTATATTGTGCACCAGCTCAGCAAGCAAGTCCAGTATGAAAATCATGTGACGAATTTAGCAAATAAAAGCTCAGTAAAGTTTCTTCCTGAAACCTTTGGCTATCAAGTAAAGCTAACCAAACAATTCGAGGTAACTGATGATTTTATGTATTCCCAGCCATCTCACAATCTTTCTTTTACAAATTGAAATATCTTACTTTTTCCAGATGCTTTCCCTCTTGAAGGGTTTCAGGGAATCCCTGCTCACCAGATGCTTCAGGAATCTGTTCCAGAGAGCAACAATTCCATGTGAGAAGAAATAATTCCTCACATTTAAACTCATTCTTTGCTTACTTGTGTTCTAATCAAGCTCCAAAGGTCTCCCAATCCCTGTCCAGCTCAAATAATCTAACCAACTGGAAAGAGAATATTCCTGTCCGCATCTTCAAATCCTCTAGCTCCGGGCTTGAATTTTATCTAATATGAAAGACCCTTCCTCAAGTTTAACGAGATAATTAAGACACTTTTAAAACTCTTCTTTCCAGGATTTTGAAACCCACCTGATGTTTAGGAATTACAGCTGGACATAAGGCTTTAGATTGAACCATCACACATTTTGTTTAGCTTTAAATCATTTTATAGTTTACTCAAGATTGTTTGGAAAGTGTATACATTGTATAATTATCACCTTAATATTATGGTAAATATGCAAAAATAATGGAAGGTAATTCTTTGTGGTTTAATTGTTTCATTTTAAAACTTATGAAATGGCCAGTACAGTGATATATACTTCTCAATAATAAACCTGGACTACTGAATGAAGCAGTGAGACATGACAAATGTTACCAAATAATCAAAAGCACAGGGGACAGGGAGTCAAAGAAAATTTGCAATTATATTAGAATGGATATGAGAAAGAGATATAAGAATTGCTAATCACAGCAAGATCAACATAACTGGATTAGGTTAGCTGAGGTCAGAAAGAAAAACAATGCAAGTGCTAGATATCTGAAATGAAAGAATTATCAGAAATAGATGGCAGTTCTGTCAGCTTATGAAAATATATCAGTCCTCATGTAGAATCAAGACATTCTCTCAGCTCAAGTAGACTGTATTATGTATATGTCAGTTTGCTATATATCTTACATATTTGACTCACCTCAGAGCAATACAAAAATGACACTGGATCTAAATCTGTAGTAGGTTTATTTATCACACTGCAGCAATCACAGGATTTGTACTCATGGGGTAGGATTTTGCACCCATTCTCACGGGGCATGTTTTCATTGAGGGGGGAAGACAAACAAAATACAGTGAACATAGGTCAGAGAATAATCTAACACAATCAAATACAGATCAATTAAACCATTGAACACTATAGACCGCAATAAGCTGGAGTTTAAAGGTTAATATTTTAATGATAAAACAATAATTATATAGAACTCGAATGGAGAGTAGTGATAGTTAAACTACAAATACAGCTAGGTGACATTGAAAGAATGGTACTTCCAACAAAGTCATGTTACATTATTCAATTTAGAAGAGACATACTGCACCACTTCTTGTGAAAGAATAAGAGCATATTACTGGTGAGAATTATTAATAACAGAAACTGCAGTAAGTATTCAGCAGTTCTAGCAGCATCTGTGCAGTAAGAAACATAGTTAACGTTTAAGGTTGTGACCTTTCATCAGACCATAACCTGAAACATTGGCTGGGATTCTTCTGTCTCAGCTGTGCGCTCCTCACTGCAAGTGCTAACAGAGAATTTAGCATTCCAGCCAAAACTCCATTCACTACAGGATCCCAGCCACAAATGAGGATGGAAGTTTTAGACGGTTAACTTTGTTTCTTCCCATGGATGCTTCCAGACCTGCTGAGAATTTCTAGTAGTTCCTGTTTCTATTTTGTATTTCAAGCAGCTGCTTTTGGGGTCCATTAATCCTTGTGAAAGTATTATTGCCCTAGTCTTGGGAAATAATCTAAAGATTTGACAATGGCTCCCTCTCTATACCTGGGCAATTTGTTGCCATTTCTATTGATACATGTACAAGCGTATGAAATGGAAGCCAAGTAGACCATTCAACTCTTTGAGTCTGCTCTGCCACTCAGTAAGATCGTGGCTGATCTGATTGTATTTCAAATTCCACGTCTACCCCGATAACCTTAGATCTTACCTCCACCTTAAAAATATTCCACGACTTGCACCTCCACTGCCTTCTGAGGCAGAGTGTTCAAATTTTACAACACACTCTAAGAGAAAAGATTTCTCTTCCTCACAGTTGCTATTGCTATTACTTGTTTTATTTATTCATTGCTGGCTTGTCCTCGAACTGAGTGGCATTGTGGGTCATTTTGGAGGGCAGTTAAGAATCAACTACATTGCTGTGTGTCTGGAGTTTTATATGGGCCAGAACAAATAAGGACTTCCTTCCCCAAAGTTTATTTATCAGTCATAAATAGGCTTATATTAACACTGCAATGAAGTAACTGTGAAAATCCATGAGTTGCTACACTCCTGCTCCTGTTTGGATACACTGAGGGAAATTTTAGCATAGTCAATTTTCACTGAACCAGCACATTTTGGACTGAGAGATGAAACTGGAAAATCCAAGGAAACCCACACAGACACAGGGAGAACATGCAAATTCCACACAGTGACCCAAGCCGGGAATCAAACCCAGGTCCCTGGTGCTGCGAGGCAGCAGTGCTAACCACTGTGTTACTGCCCTGCTCCACGGACATTACTGAACCAAGTGGAGTTTTATGACAATCGACAAGATTAGACTTTTAATTCCAAATGCTTTTCATTGAATTCAAATCTCACCATCTGCTGTGACGGGATTCAAACCCCTGTGCCCAGGGCACTGATGTGGAGATGCCGGTGTTGGGCTGGGGTGGACACAGTAAGAAGTCTCACAACACCAGGTTTAAGTCCAACAGGTTTATTTGGCAGCACAAGCTTTCAGAGTCCCACACCTTTAGCAATTGAGTGAGGACTTGTGTTCACAAACAGGACATATACAGACACAAACTCAATTTACAAGATAATGGTTGGAATGCGAGTCTTCACAGGTAATCAAGTCTTAAAGGTACAGACAATGTGACTGGAGAGTGGGCCAAGCACAAGAGCATTACTCTGGGTCTCTGGATTATAAGTCCAGTGACAAAACCATTACCCCATTGCCACCTTTTGTTATTATGCCAACAACAACCGATTTAATAAGTTTTGTCCAGGTTTTGTATGCAAGTGGTAAAAAGAAAATGCGAAAGCTGCAAAATTTAAAATAACAATGTTCTGAATAGTTATTGTACAGGATTGGTAACTTGCCAAGGGAACAAATACACTAAAATAGTTTTAAATATTTGAACAAAATGTAGTTTTGTGTCCAACTCTTTGTTAATAAAGATTGTTATTCCTCAAGTAATGGTTTTTGGCAAGAATTTGAGTAATGTTTTGTATCTTAAACTTCTTTTCAACCTTATTAAATATAACCAGTTACAGTTTTTTGATCTAAACTCATAACAGTACCAGTACATGTAAACCAGGATAACTGGATATTAAAGAAGTGGGTTTGGTTTCTGAATCCATTAATGTTGTAATATCTACTTTCCATAACTAACATATTTCCAGAATTTATTTCTGGAATTTAATTTGGTTCTTCACTTTTTTAACAGAACGCATTTGCCCCAGTAAAACAAGGAATCGACAATTATGTCATCCATCATAGATTTTCAGATGCTGATAACCAACCAGCCATGAAAGGTTTGCTTACATAATAAAACAAAACTTTCCATTGAACTTGCAAATACCTCATGCACGGATGACATGGAAAAAACCCGTGCATAATTACATGAAATGGAAGTCAACCTTTTTGAAGAAGTTAAATGCTTTTTGTCTTCTGAGCAACAATGTGTTTATAATAGATTCCAGACAGCAAGCTTTCTCTATAACTTAATCTGGGGATTGCAAATGTCATGAAACACAAAATTAAATGCAAATGGTTTCCAAATACGGCAATATAAAATTAGAGTTCTTAATTTAGTCATTTGCCGCAATTCCACCGCTCTGCCCAGCACAGAATCGGAGCGAGTGAGGGGTGGATAATAGAAATGTCTGTTGACCTCGGATGGGAATTTCCAGTCTTGCTCGAACGGTGCCAGAAAATCCCACCCATTGTTTGTCGCCATTTTACTGAGTGCTGGTCAAAAGACCAATTCATTTGCCAATGGACAGTAGGCATTGCTGAGGTTCAGCTAATGGTTATCGGACTCAGGAAGTTAACTGCTGCATACGTACATACAAAAATTGGGCGGCACAGTAGCACAGTGGTTAGCACTATTGCTTCACAGCTCCAGAAACCTAGGTTCAATTCCTGGCTGTCTGTGTGGAGTTTGCACATTTTCCTCGTGTCTGCGTGGGTTTCCTCTGGGTGCTCTGGTTTCCTCCCACAGTCCAAAGATGTGCCGATTAAGTTAATTGGCCATGCTAAAAATTGCCCCTTAGAATCGTGAGATGAATAGGTTAGAGGGATTAGTGGGTAAATGTGTAGGGATATGGAGGTAGGGCCTGGATGAGTTTATGGTCAGTGCAGACTCGATGGGCTGAATGGCCTCCTTGGCACTGTAGGGTTTCTATGATTCTATGAAAAATTCATACATATAAATATGCAAATGAGGAGCAGGGGGAGGCTATTAGATTCAATAGGATCATGGCTGATCTGATGTGAAAACAGAAAATGCTACAAAAAGTTGAAGGTCTGGCAGTATATATGGAGAGAGAGTGAGTCCTGAAAATTCACTGGATGATTACACCATGTGCTGTAATTGAACTGGAAGCAGATAGGGAGACAAAGTCAAAGTCATGTCTCCACTGAGTAACTGATTTTAAATGGAATATTAGTGGGAATGTTACGATTAACCTCAGAATGTTGGTGGGAATGCTATTATTAAACTCAATCCATCAAACATCAGGAGTGGTGGGGGAGATAACATCTCCTGTGTAACAACTACTGTTTGATGAGCCTTGTTGGAAGGTACAAGTGTAATTTTAACTGAACACAATGCTCAGGAAACCTGAAAGAATTGTGTGAAACAGCTTGATTGCAATGTCGAGTCAAATTGGGCATGTCACAAAGACTAGTTTTGGGCCAAATACTGTCAGTCTCTTGCCAGTGGGGTTAGGTTAAAAAAAATTTCCACATGAGCGGTTAAACAAGAGAGACAAAAATCTCTACTCTGCCCTTCCACCAATACCATTCTTGTTCTGGGCACCACACTATAGAAAGGATGTGAACGTTTTGGAGAGAGTGCAGGAAGAGTTTAAAAACATGGTTCCAGAGCTGAGAAACTTTAGTTATGATGATAGATTGGAGAAATTGAGACTGTTCTCCTTGGCAAGGAGAAGGCTAAGAGGAGATTTGATAGAGACATTCAAAATCATGGAGGGGGCTAGACAGAGTAGATAGGGAGAAACTGTTTCCTTTGGAAAAGAATCAGGAACAAGAGGCCCAGGTTTAAATTGATCTGCAAAAGAAGCAAATGCGATGTGAGAAAAACCTTCTTCACACAGAGTGGTTAGGAGCTGGAATGAATTACATATATTCTATTTGAAATCAGTTACTCAATAGACACATAACATTGACCTTGCCTCCCTATCTGGCAGTGTGATGGAGGTAGGCTCAATTGAGGCATTCAAGGGCGTTTGATGATTATTTGAATAGAAACATTATGCAGGGCTAAGGGGATAAGGCAGGGGAATGACATTAAGTCATAACGCTCATTTGGAGAGCCAGTGCAGACCTGAAGGGCCAAACGGCCTTCCTCTGCACTGTAAAATTTCTGTGTTGCTATGAGCATGGATTATAGAGAATGTCCTTTGGTCAGCCTATACAATTATTTTTGACTCTCTCAGTATTTTTATCTGTACTGAGGGTCTTACCACAGGTGGGGGAGAATCACCACTGTTGTTGGATGTTAGTGTTTGGAGGACGTTTAAATGATTTGAAGACCGAATGAGCAGGCAGAAGTGTGGAGCCACAGCACTTCCTGAGAGCAATATAGAGTGCATTAATTCGTCACCACTGCAGAAAGAAAGCAATTTCTACTTTAAACATTTTGAACATGGAGAGCCTGTAAAATCTGCTGTGTCTGCTGGTCACCACTGCTGAGCTCTAGTAACAAAAAATTCTATCGTTTGAAGATCTCTCCCTCCCACCCAGTATCAACAGGAAATGGCCAGAGAGAATGTGAACCTGATGCCCACACATTTTAATTAATTAGCATGTACTTGATGCAGTAACATCTGCCCACGTTTTATCCTCCCACCCAAGTCAGTGTGAGGTCACACAGACGCAAATCATTACTGATTATCAAAAAATAAAAATAGCTGTGATGGACACACCTCCAACACAGAGATGAGTATCGCCCATGGGGGTGACAAACATAGCGCGGCAGTGCACTAGCACAAACCCTGGCAGTGTCAACCTGCCAGTAGGCTGGCAATGACAGTGGTAGGTCCTGTCGAGAGCCGCATTCGGAGGAGGTCCCATTATGCGTGGTGGGGAAGGGAAGGGGAGAGCACCTATGTCTGAGAGGGGAGGGAGGGAAGGGGTGAGCCCCCTTGCCTGCGAGGGGAAGAGGGAGAGGGGAGAGGCCTGATGCCTACGAGGGGAGGGGACAGCACTGATGCCTAGGCTGTGGAGGAAAGGTGATTTTGGCATGGTAGTGATGGGGGTGGCGGGGGGGGGGGGGGGGGGGGGAGTGCTCTCATTATTAAGGGGATTTCCCAGTTTCTTGGAGAGGGGTGTCTCTTAAGTTGGAGATCAGGCCATCCTTTAAAATCGGTGCCCTGATCTCTGAATGCCTAGCCTTGCCTGTGTCTTTAGGCCCCTCCAGCTGACTGTCTGATTCTTGCTTCCCCTTTTAAAGCACATAGAATATTGTTTAATATGGCTGAAAAGTCGGCTATGAAGCCTGTGAGCTTCACGCTGATTTTCTTGCCCGAATCAACACACTGAACATTTTTGGGAAGATTCTGCTCTATGTATTTAATTTTACATCACATTTCTGTAACTCCTTTTTCACAAAGACAGATTCTTGTCAGCCCAATTCCTAATCTTTTGCTTTCTAAGACACAGCGCTTGGGGATTCAGGGATTCAATCTCCCTGGGTCTTCTCAGTCCTTAGGGAAGATTGCTTGGAGACTTGAGAGTTTTCTTCTTCATCTGGTAGGACATTGCCATCTGAAGAATACCATTTATCAGCGCTGCTTGGAAGCCATGTGTAGTCTTCAGGGTGCCTGAACTACAAAGACAATGAAGGCTTTTCAATATTGGACTGATCCAAGGGAAAAGACTGAAGAGAATTGGCCTTTGGACTCTCTAGGACTAGAAGAAAATAACTTGCTGCCCTTGTGAAGAACTCTGGGAAGGAGCTTCTGAAGAGCTTTTTGAAGATCTTCAACTTCTGGGAAGATTATCAAAGCTGCATCATTGACCACATTTCAAAGAGCAAAAAGACATTGAAGATCTGAGATTTACTTGAACTTAAATGACAAAGGGGGAAAATGACAGAATCCCAGGAAGCCTTTCAGTTAGAAGACAAATAGTTGCTTTTCCAATGATATTCTGGGAGGACCGTTGACTTTCTGTAGATAGTGGTAAAAAAAGTCTTTCTTTTTGTTTGAGGTTGCTCCATCATGACCAATGGTGTAAAGCAGACAAATTTTCTATCGGCTAGCAACTCAAGGGCAATGTGGCTGTGCAGAATTCTGAACATTTGGAAGTGCTAAAGCTGTGGCAGACTCTTCAACTGTGAAAGGAAGATGACTTTCTGATGGGAGTAAAGTGTGGCTGTTAATTGGGAAGGTACCAGCTCTTTAGTAGTGTGATGCAACCAGAAAGAATGCTTTCTATGGTGCATCTGTAAAAGTTGCTAAAGATCTACCACTCGAGTGCTGGTTATTCACCCATCTCAGTGCAAACTGAAGTAGGCACGGTCACATTGGATTGGATTATTTTACCTCTTCCGCTGCCCAATCTATACAGGTTAAAATTCTGGCAAATATCTTTTCTGCAGCTACTTATTTCCAAATCCTCACATTCCTTAAAACTGGATTATTGTACAGCATGACTTCCCAGTTGCTGAGTTGATGGTGCAAAGCTGTGCTTGATGTTTATGTTAATTATTCAAATAAGTTAAGTTCGTAGTCACTTCAAAAAAACAAAAGCTGCTGGAAAATCTCAGCAGTTCTGACAGCATCTGTAGAAAGAGAATAGAGTCAATGTTTCAAGTCTGGATGACCCTTTGTCAGAGCTGCGTTCCTCAACACCTGAAAGGGAGAGAAAAGGTTTTTTGTTAATGCATTGGATGAGATGAAGAATGAAGCAAAACGGGGGACAAATACAGCTTTGAGATAGAGTGAAATCGGTGCTGCTGGTGTGCGATAGCGAATGTGTGCATATGGCAGCGCATGGCATTGAGTGTGGATCTCAGGATGTGGCAATAACAGCTATCCAAGGGGCACTGTATGTCCTGGAGAGTAATCCTACTCAGCCTCTGATGAATGGTCATCCAGACTCAATACATTGGCTCTATTCTCTCTGCACAGATGCTGTCAGGCCTGCTGAGATTTTCCAGCATTTTCAGTTTTTGTTTCAGATTCCAGCACACACAGTATTTTGCCTTTATACTACTGTAATCACCACAGTCCACTGTGTAGCAGTTTAGCCTGACACCATTTCCACTGCAAAGATTTGCTGTTCTTAAAATGTGCAGCACAGCCAATCAAGATTCACAAAAAACACCTTAAAATAACAAGTTAATAATACTTTTATTTTATATAATATAAAAAAGTACACAAAAATATTTTTCAACAATCAGTACAGCTTTTAGCTCAAAATAGCATGTGAACTAATGTAGTACAAACACCTCCCTTGGATAAATGGTTAAATTTCTCCTGCTCAACAGAAGATAAGAAATTGTATTTAAACATTTGCAGAGAATGCAGCACAAAAACTATTAAATGGGTCAAGAGTTGTATACAGAATTGTGCAAAACCAGTTTCAAAAGTCTCTCTCTCTGTGCCTTGGATCTACTTGTGAATATTTGTGTAAAATGCACTGCAAGCAACGTTATTTCCGGTGAATCTGCGTGTGTACTTTTTAGTACAAAAAGAGAGGAATCGCCTGATTTTTTTGTATTAAATTTTAGGGTATTTTTCTTTAAAACACAAACTAAATCAGTGACTGGAGTTAGGTGTAGTTCTATAGAGATCCATTTTATACATTGCAACTCCATCATTAAGTAATGTTACAATTTCCACAACGCTCTCTAAAACAGTTTCTCAGGTCAAATCACTGTACACATTTAGTATTTCCTAATTCACATCAGTATCAAACTTGTGCAACGTATAAGTCCATCTGTCCTCTGGAGTGATGGAGATTCCCTCTTCCAGAGTTTAAGCCTACATTTACACTAGTTTCTCACATTATGAGTGCCTGCTCCCTCATCAAAGGCACTTCTAAAGATCCTGCCTGCAATTTCTTTAAAACTACTTCTAAGTGAAGCCACTTCACACCAACTACTACGCTTGTGCTATAATTACACCTTTAGATTCCTCCGTGTACAGCTGATAGGTCACGGATCTGCACTTCTCTCCACAGATCTTGCCTGACCTGGATATTTCCAGCACTTTCTGTTCCTTTTTAGATTCCTCAGAACTGCTATTGACCCATACCTCCAAGGCTTTTCTCTTCTTAGGGAGTTGGGAAGCAAACTAAAGCACTTTTAATTATTTATTTCAACTTACAAATTCCTTTGACATATTTTCCAAACAAAAGAAACCAGTTCTTCATTAAAAAAAGAGATAATTAAAAATACTTTCTTCAAGTGACAAAGCCATTTGAAAACTTTTATAAAGATATGCTTATTTGGGTATTCATAGAATCCCTACAGTGCAGAAAGAGGCCATTCAGTCCACTGAGTCTGCACCTACAAAAATCTCACCCAAGTCCTATCCACGTAACCCCAAGTATTTACTCTGTTTATCTCCCTGATATGAAGGGGCAATTGAGCATGGCTAAACAACCTAACCCACATACCTTTGGACTAGGAAACCAGAGCACCCGGAGGAAATCCATGCAAACAAAAGAGAACATGCAAACTCCACACAGGATAAGGGGCCTCAGAACGAGGCTGAATTGAACCAGGGTCCCTGGCGCTGTGAGGCAGCAGTGCTAAACACTGTGCCACCATCCCAGTATTGATGGACTGTATGGGAAACTGTCACAAACTGCTGCTGTCATCATCATATTAAACACCAGAAAAATCTTAGTAATTTTCCCTTTTACACCACTGACAACAAGTACCACTTCATTTATTCATACAAAAGCTATACTTTAAATATTAACACAATTCCAGGTGCCAGAAGCACCATTGAGTAATCTCAAAATGCAAACAGCTTTCAGATTGAGAGAGAAATGCTGAAATTTCTAAAACACTGATTGAAGATATGCCCACAAAATCCAGCCTAACATACACTGTACAAGCCAAAGTATATAAAAGCATTGAGGCAAAAGATGGCACATAACTTGCACCTGCTTTAGTACCAACATTGCAAAAACACCCAGATGTTGTTTCAAAATTATATTGCGGTTTGGCATTTAAAAAAATGCCAGGTAAAAATCAATCTTTTTAAAGCAATGAGGGCAAATTTTACCTAGAATTGAAGCAGGCAAGGGGCGGACAATGGAAAGTTCTGTTCTGGGTGACATTTTCCGGTTTCAGGATGAGCGAGGCCCGAAAATTCCATCCACGGAGCTTGGGATAAGTTGGACTAGTCACACCGGATTGTCCCTCATATTTTCTCATTTGAATCATTACTTAATGTGTAAAACCACAGGCTGAGCACATCAACATAAATTTAATAAAAGCAGCAACAATCGATTAACCAAACAATCAGGAAGAATACTTAGTAACATATTTGATGAAAACTCGTAACATTCACCCAGTGGAAAAGTAACATTCACCCAATAGATAAGCTAATTAATCATTCATTCTTCCCTTAATTGCCCCCAGTCCCATTTTCAACTCTTGATGACACCAGTGAATGCTGAGAATTTGGTTTGATGGGCACAGTCACAGCTTTCATTTACCTCAGTCATGTGAGTCCAGTTAGCTATTTTCAATATAGAGCCCAGACATGCAAAGGTTGGCAGGCTATTTTCACTGCAAAAGAACATCGTTGAACCCATTTGTGTTCCCATTGAGCATCCAAGGGCATTTCTAAGCAGGAGTGACCGCATAGCAACAATGCTGGAAAACCTGGCTGACCCTGCCTTATCCAGTGCCACTGAGGCCAACTCAAGCTTTTCATCAGTTCAGCTCAACCAACACAGAGGGAAGTGGGACCTTATGGTTGCAGGACCTAAATTTTCTTCCACTGCTGCTTTAACCTAACTACTGTGTCCTCCCACCCCACTCCACACCACCACCCACCCCGCGCCCGCCCCCCCACCCCTTTTGACTTTTTCAATTTGCAAGCAGAGGCATTTAACCCAACCTTATAATTTGGTGGATCATTTCTAGAAAAATCATGCTTATATCTGTCTGTACTTTGTACACCAGATCTGTTTTCTTATTCTTTTGATTCAGAAAAATCTCATGATTGGATAAAGGGAGAAAAAAATATGTAGTTATTTGGATTCATTCTATCCTCAGGCCAGTTTGGAAAGGGGGAACTGGAAGATTAGAGAGACATTACTGCCATTATGAAAAGGACCCATCCATTGAGAAAAGAGAAATTCAGCAATGCTGGTTTCTAAACCAAAACTGAACTGAAATAAAAGGTGGGATGCCTGTACCACACACTGGGGGGAGGAAGGAGGGGGGGGTTTCAGCTACAATGGGAACGCTGGCGGAGAATCCCGCAAGATCTCAAGAACAAGAACATCAGCGGCAAGATCTCATTCTCAGATTCTCCTTACCACTTGACCCAACAAGGTTCCAACCCACAAAGGGCAGGAACCTCATTTAAAAATATTTAAATAAATGTTAAAGATGGTCTCTGTGGAGCCAATGTTGCCGATTCTGCCAGGTCCCGCCCACCAGTGTGATGGCCCAAACCACACCCCCAGATTCTCTTGTGCACAGAGAGCCGGAGAATCTGGGAGAGAAACCTCGGCTGTGCAGCTGGAGAGACGCACATCGGTTTTCCTGCTTAAACCAGACAAATTAGCTGGAGGATTCCGCCCATTAGAAACCAACTTAAACTGGGATCAGTTCCAAATTACTGGTTATATCAACCAACCACTTAATGAAGGTTAACGGTAAGGAGGATTGATGAATGAGCAACGCCTCGAGGATAAACAGTATTCATCAACACCAAATTGCCATCCACGGTCTGGTCAGGGGTCAAAGGGTGACAGGGCAGAAAGGACTGCAAACAGGGCAAAACACAAAAGCAAAATGAGTATAACAAATCATCACAATTTCAGTTATGGAATGTAGAAGCTGGGATATTTAGAATTTGTCATTGTTGAACCTTAGGGAAAGAGAATCCTCCGATGCTGGGGGATGCATCACGGGGTTGGGAGAGGGTTGCCATTGGCAAGACCAAAAGGTTCCGCCAGCAGGAAGGCCCAGAAAATTTTGACCCAAGTCTGACCGGAAGATGAGTGGAGGAGTAAGGCTGTGTACGGGTGAAAACACAAGAGGACCAGGCCCCAAAAGTTTGGAGAAATCTTGCTCTGCTGCCAGTTGGCAAGAGGTATTCCGGCAAGCAACACTTTCATTCCAGGATGGCGACAATCTCAGTCAGTCAAAGAATAAGCAGAGACTTAGATGCAAGCCATCCTGTGGCCAATTATCAACAGGCTGGGAATTTTTAAAAATGCTGAGCTTGAATTTGAAACGTGAAATCATCGAATCCCTACAGTTCAGGAGGAGGCCATTCAGCCCATTGAGTCTGTATCGGGCACAGTCCCATCCAGGCCCTATTCCCAGAACCCCACATATTTACCCGGCTAATTCCCCTGACATTAGGGTCGATTTAGCATAGCCAATCAACCTAACCCACACATCTTTGGACTGCGAGGGGAAACCGGAGCACCCGGCAGAAGCCCACACAGACACGGGGAGAATGTGCAAACTCCACACAGGCAGTCACCCGAGGCTGGGATTGAACCCCGCTCCCTGGTGCTGTGAGACAGCAGTGCTAACCACTGTGCCATTCACACCAGTTCAGTGCTTGGGGTGAATACTACCCTCTACAGGCCACGTTTGAATAACCACATAGCTTCTGAATTTTAAATGAGTATTTTGTCATCTTAAAATGCTGATTTTTAATTCCAGTTCAGCAATCATGAAGCATTTTGAAACACTAGATTACAGAAATTGGAAGAAAATGTAAACGTCACTTTCTTGAAAAATGGACATTACGTTGTTGGAGGACTAGCGCTCTTGATATCCACTCAAGCCAAGTCTCAACGACAGATCCCAATCATACTAAGGAACTAGTTTGAAATAAAAACATTAAAATTTAAGATGTCCACATCAGTCTTCAGGGGCAGGGCAAGGAGCTTTTCCAACATTAAAAAAACAGACAAAAAGATTTTCAAGTGTAAGGTACACATTTGCATGAAATATTTAAAAGGCTTCCTTAAGTGTGTTACATTGCTGTAGTTGGACTCTTTCTTCAAGTTACCTCAGGAACCCTTCCAAAAATGCATTCACATATACAGATATAGTCTACTGCAAACAATAGGTCAGATAAATCATTTGTAAAGTATCAACAGACTTGATAAGTAACTGCAGCAACATGGACCTAAAATTGATAAATTATGTATTTGACAATTAAGGATTTCTGTGGACATACATTCCATTCATCTGGTGTGATTATTTTCTCTGTATGTCTTAAAGACCTTGTCTATCCATGGGATATAGTATGACACCCTCACAAAAATCCCAGGACGCTTTGGTTTCGCACAACCTCTGCCAGGAATGATGACCCCTTGTAATAGCTGCTGGCCCTCTTCTTCACACACTAGAGGACCACCATAATCCCTCTGTAAAGACAAAGAATATAAGCTATTACAGAAGAACATAATTGACCATAACTTGGTCAGTGTGGCAATCAGCACGGGATTGCCATTCCGAACCCACTTACCTGCTCCCTTTTATATGCCACTAGCTGCTGTATAACGGGCGAGCTTAAAGTTCCCATTGAAAGGAGCAGACCAGGGAGAAGATTAAGTGGATGGGATTGAAGGATAGGGGGCGGGACGGGCATGCCAATCATCAGTGAGGTGAGGGAGGGGAAATCAGACAATGGGGAAGTGGAAAGAGGGGAATCCCGTGAGGGTGGTGATATTGGGGTTGGGAAATGCCATCAGTGTAAGAAAGGGTTGGGGGGGTGGTGATTGCTGAGTGGGGGAAATCATGAGCGGGGATCAGTCTGTCTTAGAAGTTTTTTAAAGTTTAAAACTTTTATTTATTAGTCCCAAGTAGGCTGACATTCACACTGCAATGAAGTTACTGTGAAAATTCCCTAGTTGCCATACTCCGGCGCCTGTTCGGGTACAGTGAGGGAGAATTTAGCATAGCCAATGCACCCATCCTGCATATTTTGACTATGGGAGGAACCCAGAGCAACCGGAGGAAATCCATGCAGACATGCAAACTCCACACAGTGACCTAAGCCAGGAATCGAATCTGGGACCCTGGTGCTGTGAGGCAGCAGTGCTAACCATTGTGCTGCCCCATGCTATTTAAAATAGTATGGCTAAAGTTAGACGGAGGGGTTGGATTTTCTGCCATTGTTTTCAGAGAAACGTCACATCAGCAGAGTTTACATGTTTTTAAAAAGGGGGAACTGATGGGGCAGACACATGACATATTGTGGGGGCCTACTTCCTTCATTTTTTTTGCGCAAGTGTCAAAATATATGGCGGGAAAAGCTGGCAGTGGAGCTGGCAGGCTACATCCCACTTTTCCCATGTGAGTTGATATTCCAGGCAGAAGGAAAGGAGACAGTGCAGAATGCAGTGTTACAGTCACAGCTAGGGTGTAGAGAATGATCATCTTAATACGAGGTAGGTCCATTCAAAAGTCTGATGGCAGCAGGGAAGAAGCTGTTCATGCACCAACCAACTCAAGAACCTACCTCGTATTAAGTTGATCTTTCTCTACACCCTAGCTATGATTGTAACACTACATTCTGCACTCTCTTCTTTCCTTCTCTTGGAACGGAATGCTTTCTCTGCATAGTGCACAAGAAACAATACTTTTCACTGTGTTAGTATACAGTGAAATGTGACAATAATAAATCAAATCAAATTCTCTCTCAGCCAGCAATGAGCTTCATCATGTGAACTGCATTGAAGAGAAAGGTAAAGTATTGAACGGTTTTAAAACATTAGTAAAAGGATGGAAAGATCAGCTCCTCCAGTTTATCTAAAACACATTGCATATATATTTTCTAATTGTCGGAAAAACATCGGGTGGGATTCTTGCTTCTTCTTGTTCACACAAGGTCAGCATTACAGAACACAAATAAAAGACTGCAATGGATCTGAATTCAACTCATAATATTCTGACACGGTAACAACCATACCCCCCACTCCCATGTATTATCAATGCTTTGTCTCAGCAAAAACACTTTATTTTTTTGAGAAAGGAATGATGGTGGTTCTGTGCAAAATGAACAAGGTTTTAAAATAAAAGCTGACAAGACTAAGCACTTGATATTGTCCATCTTATGGCAAACTGCTGACAAGATGTAGAATGGGACATGCACAAAGCATTCTCTTATATTTAGACTTTGAGTGGTTTTCAGTTTTATGATGCTGTAGTTCTGTTAAAATGATCCCACTCCATCAGTGCTGGGTACAGAAGGTGGCCAAACCTTCAATTCAGAGCATTATTCTTGGCAATGATTCATTGTTATCCTAGCATCACACATCCTTCCCAATTTGTAACAGGCTCTAAAAGAAAAATGCAGTCTGCCTCAAACAATATATATGATATATTGTTCTTGTAAGATATCTATTATAGTTTGAGGGCTGAATTAAGACAGCTGCTCTGCTAAAAACTGGTCTTCTTTCTTTCATTTATAGAATGCCTCATGTTTGGATAGCTAGCAGTAAAAGATTTACTATAAAACATACTCTCAGTGTCAGACACAGATTGGATAATGTTTAATGCTCTCTTGTGAGGCAGCATTGCTGGCAGCGGGGAGTTGGGGGGGGTGGGATGCATTTAAATCAGACAGGAAGGCTGGTGGATGGCCTTCATTGCCGATTGAAGCCCTTGGGTCAATGCCCATGTGTTAAACTTTGTCACAGTTCCTATGGGCAGCACGGTGGCAAAGCGATTAGCACTGCTGCCTCACAGCGCCAGGGACCTGGGTTCAATTCTGACCTAGGGTGACTATCAGTGTGAAGTTTGCACCTTCTCCCCGTGTCTGTGTGGGCTTTGTCCGGATGTTCTGGTTTTCTCCCGGATGTGCAGGTTAGGTTGATTGGCCATGCTAAATTGCCCCTTCACGTCGGGGGATTAGCAGGGTAAATGCGTGGAATTATAGGGATAGGGCCTAGCTAGGATTGTTGTCAATGGGTCAAAAGGCCTCCTTCTGCACTGTAGGGATTCTATGATTCGGGGCCTGATTGAAGGACCCACCACCGGGAAGTTGGGAGCCATTTTGATAGGCACCCACCTGCTCTTGCTGCTGATTCCCCACCCTCACCTCAGCCTCCATCTTTCACCTGTGGCCTGGATATCCCTATGAACCTGGGCTTTGGGTGGGCACACAAATGGCAGCAGCCACTGCTCCCTTTGGCACTGCCAAGCAATCTACAGCTGATGAACTCACGGTAGGTAAAAGTGCAATTTCTGTCCTGAGAACCCAGACCCTGGGGGACAGCCAACTGTTGCCCAGTCAAGTGCCTGACCAACACTTTTTGATGGACTTTCCCAAAAGGAGGTGGCATGGGCTTTCACTGGCTGCCCAGGAAGGGTGAGACATTGAATTGTCTCCATTAAATATTGTCATAGAGCTCAGAATAGCAAAGAGCATTAGGGAGTTGATTAAACTGTTTCAGGGTGTTGGTAAAATCTGATCTAAAAACAAAAATGCTGGGTAAACTCAGCAGGTCTGGCAACATTTGTGGAGGGAGAAACTGAGTTAACAGGGATCGGTCAGAGCACCCAAGTTCAAAGATGCGCGGGTTAGGTGGACCGGCCATGCTAAATTGATCCTAGTGCCAGGGAGACTAGTAGGGTAAATGTATGGGATTATGGAAGTAAGGCTTGGGTGGGTTTGTGGTTAGTACAGACTTGGTGGGTCGAATGGCCTCTTTCTATACTGTAGGAATTCTATGTTTCTATGAGAGTAAAGGAGAGAATGACAAAGGCGTGATGGACATAGTACAAAGGGCTGAAGAATGTTAATAGTGGCAAAAGGTAGGCAGCAGAATGTGTTAATAGGAAAGCAAAGTGTTCAGTGGGAGCAAAACTGAACAAAGGACAGGTGGACCTGTGGGGTAGGTGGAATTGTGTTGCGTCAGGCCAAGGGAACCGGAAAATAAAAAAAACAAGAAAAACAAGTGGGGGGTTAAGACGGAGTGAAAACTCACAGTCTAGTTTGCATTGGGCTTCACTGGAACATTACAGCAGGCCAAAGATGGACATGAGAGTAAAGACAGGGCAGCACACTGTTTAGCACTGCTGTCTCACAGCTCCAGGGACCCGGGTTTGATTCCTGGCTCGGGTCACTGTCGGCGCAAAGTCTGCACATTCTCCTTGTGTCTACGTGAGTTTCCCCCAGATGCCCTGATTTCCTCCCACAGTCCAAAGATATGCAGATTAGGTTGACTGGCCATGCTAAATTGCCCCTTCGAGTCCTGAGGTGTGTAGGTTAGACGGCTTAGTGGGTAAATATGCAGGGCCTGGGTGGGATTGTGGTCAGTGCAGACTCGATAGTGCACTGTAGGGTTTCTATGATTTTATGGTGGTTTGAAATGGCAGGCGACAGGCAGGTTGGGGTCATGCTTCTGGATGGAGCAAAGATGTCCCGCAAAGTGGTCACCCAGTCTGTGTTTAGTCTCCCTAGTGTAGATCTATCCCATTACTTTGAGTCTGCTCCATATTGTCTACCCTCCTCTCCAACTATATAATTGATCACATTTCTACCTCTCATCAGTTCTGAATTTTAAGTACAGGTCTAAGACCTAACATGATTTAATTACTGTTCAACAACTGTTCATCTTGTGATCAACAACAATTCACAAGCAACTTTCAAACATATAAAGTTCTTACAACTCTGCACAATGCAAACTACTAAAAGGAAAACTGCAAAATTAGAGGAATATTTCAACTAACAAAAGCAAAAAACACTTCACTATTATAGAGTCAGGCTCTCCTGTACTGACTTTCACCAAATTAATGCAAAAGGATGCTTCATACTTCCTAAATTCCAGATGTATCAACAACATAGAATTCATAGAATCCTACAATGTAGAAGGAGGCCATTCAGCCCATCAAGTCTGCACTGACCACAATCCCACCTGGGCTCCATCCTAAAACCCCGTGCATTTACCCTAATGAGTCCCCTGACACTAAGGGACAACTTAGCATGACCAATCTACCTAACCGTCACATCTTTGGACTGTGGAAGGAAACCCATACAGACATGGGGAGAATGTGCAAACTCCACACAGACAGTGACCCAAGCCGGGAATCGAAACCAGGTCCCTGGTACTGTGAGGCAGTGGTGCTAGCATCTGTGCCACCGTGCTGCCCTGAATTAACATGCATTAATAGCATTACCCTGCTCATTTTATTCACCTGGCAATCTTTGCAAACAGCCTGATATTTCTCCCCAGCAGGTATGTTATAGGATTTCTGCATTGCCAATTAAATGCATCAGGATGTGCTGTCACTGCAGGTATACCAGATTAACATGGATCAGATTTACTACATCGTAGGTCATCTTGTGTGTATTTCAATATGGTGAGAATTTGACACAAAGTCGGGGGTAAGATCAGGCGAGGGATGAACAATCAGACTCACGCCCAGTTTCTCGCTTCTTGCAACGTTACCAGCCCTGATTTGCCGGAAAAGTCAGCCTCGTACCCGGAAGGACACAACACTGATTTAAACACCCAAAATATAATTTCAATATAATTAGAGTGTCCTGGACCCTATCGGCTGGACTCAAAGAACAATACAGCACAGGGACAGGCCCTTCGGACTACCAAGTCTGTGCTGACATAGATGCTTCTCTAATATAATACTAGCTTGCCTCTGCGTGGGTCTATATTCCTTTGTGCCCTGTCTATTCCTGTATCTATCCAGATGTCTCTTGTTATAAAATCTGCTTCCACCACCTCTTCTGACAGCACATTCCAGGCATTCACCACCCTCTGTCTGAAAACATGCTCCTTACATCTCTTTTAAACTTTTCCCCTCTCACTTTCAACCTACGCCCCTGAGTAATTGACCTTTGAGCCTGGGAAAAAGACTCTTACTATCCATTATATCCAAGCCTGTCATAACCTTGTAAACCTCTCATCCTCCCACCCCCTCATCCTCCAATGCTCCAATGAAAGTTTGTTCAACCTTTCTTCGTAGTCCATATTTTCCAAAACAGGCAACATCCTGGTCAATCTCTTCTGCACCCTTTCCAGTGCATCAACTCATTGTACTTGTCCCTTCGCCAGTCAATGTCCTCACCAGCAAGGATCATATTTGGTTCCCAGCAATGGAGACCAGACGTGTTGGCCTCGCTGGCGGGACCAGAAACCACTGAAACTCCCTGAAGTGTCAAGGCCAGGGCCAGGCAGTGCCCCTTGGGCAATGCCAGCATAGCATGCTGGCAGTGCCCATCAGGTACCTTGGCACTGCCCACCAGGCACTGAGACAGAGCCTATGATAGAGAGGCGGGGCCTATGATGGAGAGGCGGGGCACATGATGGCGAGCTCCGTTGGAGAGGGGGTGGTTTACTCTGCATCAGGGATTGGTGGGGGAAACGCCCAGCCAGCTTAGGGGGTTGCTGAGAGTGATTGGGGATGACACAGTGCACTGGGAGATTGGCGCACCTGCGCAATGGCACCTCTACAGGCGTGAATAGGCTCTGCCCGCTCCCCCTGCTGGTGAGAATCACATTTTGCCTCTTTTGTTTCTCTAAGTGCCGTATGGGCATGATTTTCACGCTCATTTGGCACTTGGAATAAGTGCACAGTTGCCTTTAAGTTCTTTACCCTTTTAAAATTTCTCTTACCTCACATGTACCAACAGTTCCCTTTTCCTCTCCTGCGCAGATTTCCGATTCCCTGATTTGGATTTTCCCTTGATGGTATTCATTGCATTTCTTGTTTCCAACTATTGGAATCTGGGCTACCTTTAGCTCACCTTCATAACCTGTGCCTAAAAGAGAAATACGGTGAAAAAAAAAGCTTAAGATACCGGAGCACAGGCTAGATATTAAATTAAATATTTATGCATATGAAATAAACTCTCCAAACAAGCGTAGCTATGTTTGTACAGTTAAGAAAATGATTTGAAGTGCTTCCGGGACTAGTACAGTCAGTAGATTTTTCACCTGGGCATAGCCAGTTTTATGGGTGGTGACTTAAATCTTGAATGCGTGTGAAAGATCTTGAGAAACATGAATGCAAGATACTTTGGGGCATACTTTATGTTTAAAACTCCGTCTTCTTTTTGTGTTGTGTTCAACCCACTGTCCCTGGATTATGCTGCTATAACTAGTGAAAATAAACACTGTGCTCTCATCCTCCAATGATGAACAGAGACATGCTGGCAGGCACTTTACCTTCGCTGGAAGAGTGATAATGTAGCAGGTCAACTCCCAGATCTTTTATGGATCCTGCCTGACTTTCCAGCCCATTGTCAACTGGAATGAAGATAACCTCCCACGTTCAATGAAGCTTGTGCAATCGTAGATCCCCAACAGTGCAGAAAGAGGCCATTCAGCCCATCAAGTCAGCACCGACTCTCTGACACAGTATCTTGCCCAGGCCCATCAGCCTGCCCTACCCCCGTAGCCCCACACATTTACCATGGCCAATCCATCTAAACTACACATCGTTGGACTTTGGGAGAAAATTAGAGTACCTGAAGGAAACCCAGGCAGACACAGGGAGAATGTGCGAACTGCACAGTGAGACAGACAGACAGTGAGCTGAGGCCAGAATTGAACCCGGATACCAGGTACTGTGGGGCAACAGTGCTAACCACTGTGCCACCCTCCCTGACTTGGACACTGTTGAAGCAGTATAGATGACAGTGTACATTTCTAAAATATGTACATACACATGAATAATACATTTCAAACATTTAGTGGCATGACATGATTAATTGTTTCAATACTACAGATCTTTTTAAAACTTAGTTTATTGACCTGCCCTCCAGAGGAGGGATGTTCAAGCTTCGCTGGGATCTGGCAGGAGTGGACAGGAGCAGAATACCGCGGGGAAATGAATCAAAAACTAAAGATATGCTAGAAGACAGGGGAAATTTAACTTTAGTGTATTTTTTGAATCAAAATCAAGGCGCCTGCTTTTCAGGCAGTGTTGAATTTAGATGATCCAACACACATCACCTCTCAGCCACAGGGAAGTGTTCTCCCCCCTCAAACAAATGTAAAAAGCACAATC
Organism: Carcharhinus amblyrhynchos; assembly: GCF_965287045.1. NCBI lineage: Eukaryota > Metazoa > Chordata > Chondrichthyes > Carcharhiniformes > Carcharhinidae > Carcharhinus > Carcharhinus amblyrhynchos. The sequence goes on along the minus strand of NW_027650216.1, from coordinate 1,712 downwards.
AGTTACCTTTGGTTTCTCCCCATCCAGAAATATTACAATAAACTCCTTGGGGTATCACACATCCAGACACAGGCAGTTTAATCCAGTGAACATAATCAGTTGATTTTACAGATCTGGAAAAAGGGTCAGATTACTACATTAAAATGGGTAACTAATGCAACACATAGAAACATAAAAGATAGGAGCAGGAGGAGGCCATTTGGCCTTTCGAGCCTGCTCCACATTCATCACGATCATGGTTGATTGTCCAACTCATTGGCCTACTCCTGTTTTCTCCCATAACCTTTGATCCCATTCGTCCCAGTGCTACATCTAGCGAACAGAGGGAGTGTATGGCTGGGGGAGAGAGAGAGTGTGTGAATGGCTGGGGAAGAGAGAGAGAGAGAGAGAGAGAGAGGCTGGGGAAGAGAGAGAGAGAGTGTGTGGTTGGGGAAGAGGGAGAGAGAGAGAGAGAGACAGTGTGTGGTTGGGGAAGAGAGAGAGAGTGCGGCTGGGGAAGAGAGAGGAGAGTGTGTGGTTGGGGAAGAGGGAGAGAGAGAGAGAGAGACAGTGTGTGGTTGGGGAAGAGAGAGAGAGTGCGGCTGGGGAAGAGAGAGAGAGAGTGTGTGTGGCTGGGGAAGAGAGAGAGAGAGAGAGAGTGTGGCTGGGGAAGAGAGAGAGAGAGAGAGAGTGTGTGGGTGGGGAAGAGAGAGAGAGAGTGTGTGGTTGGGGAAGAGAGAGAGAGAGTGTGTGTGTGGCTGGGGGAGAGAGAGAGAGAGTGTGTGGGTGGGGAAGAGAGAGAGAGAGTGTGTGGGTGGGGAAGAGAGAGAGAGAGTGTGTGGGTGGGGAAGAGAGAGAGAGAGAGAGAGAGAGAGTGGGTGGGGAAGAGAGAGAGAGAGAGACTGTGTATGGTTGGGGAAGAGGGAGAGAGGGAGAGAGGGAGAGAGAGAGAGTGTGGCTGGGGAAGAGAAAGAGAGAGAGAGTGTGTGTGGTTGGGGAAGAGAGAGAGAAAGTGTGTGGCTGGGGAAGAGAAAGAGAGAGAGAGAGAGAGAGAGTGTGTGTGGTTGGGGAAGAGAGAGAGAGTGTGTGTGTGTGGCTGGGGGAGAGAGAGAGAGAGAAAGTGTGTGGCTGGGGAAGAGAGAAAGAGAGAGAGAGAGTGTGTGGGGAAGAGAGAGAGAGTGTGTGGGTGGGAAAGAGAGACAAAGTGTGTGTGTGGCTGGGGAAGAGAGAGAGAGAGAGAGAGAGAGTGTGTGTGGGTGGGGAAGAGAGAGAGAGAGAGAGAGAGAGAGAGTGTGTGTGGGTGGGGGAGAGAGGAGAGAGAGAGAGAGAGTGTGTGTGGGTGGGGAAGAGAGAGAGAGTGTGTGTGGTTGGGGGAGAGGGAGAGAAAGTGTGTGGCTGGGGAAGAGAGAGAGAGAGAGAGAGAGTGTGTGTGGTTGGGGAAGAGAAAGAGAGAGAGAGAGAGAGAGAGTGTGTGTGGGTGGGGGAGAGGGAGAGAAAGTGTGTGGCTGGGGAAGAGAAAGAGAGAGAGTGTGTGTGTGGCTGGGGGAGAGAGAGAGAGAGAGAGTGTGTGTGGTTGGGGGAGAGAGAGAGAAAGAGAGTGTGTGTGGGGCTGGGGGAGAGAGAGAGAGAGTGTGGCTGGGGAAGGGAGAGAGAGAGAGAGTGGCTGGGGGAGAGAGAGAGAGAGAGTGTGGGTGGGGAAGAGAGAGAAAGAGAGAGAGTGTGTGTGGGGAAGA